>NW_027361687.1:49472500-49702500 GCF_039654945.1 Dendrobates tinctorius
CCATCTTCCTTACCATGAAAGATTCCAGCAAAGTGTCCAGAAGCTTTTTGGGCCACGTAAGGCCTATGCATAAATATTATTTCTGCCCCCCCCCCCCCTGTAGAATTTATGGAAGGAGGTGAGAAGAAAAATTAAAACTCAGCTGAATTGACAAGGAAGAAAAAAACGAAACACTTGATGCAGGTCTGAAAGGTGGAAGAACTGGTTTGTGATAGGTGTGTATTCCCTGCATAATGAGTCTGGGCGAGGAGAAAACCTCTCTCGCAACCATCACACAACTACTAAAGATGGACAATGACGGCGAGCCAGGATATCTGCACCAAAGGTGAGTGCTCTCCTCCATCCCCCTGTACGTGGCTGCAACCTCTTCTGGGACCTGACATAATCCATAATAACCTTGGGGAATTAATTTTAATCATACCTGTGGGGACAGTGGTAGTTTATAAAATGTCCTATAATATCACTCTTACCCCTTAGTATTTATATCAGATGTAATCCCTCGATCTGTGCTCGGATATTGAGTCCAGGTACTTTCTCCCTGCCCCTCCACACCCACTCAAATATCATCTTGTCACATAGTAGAGTGCTGCTGTAGGCGTAGTACGGTTACTGACATACATGGAAACATCATTAATATGGTTATTAGGGATGAGCGAGCATGCACGGGTGCAAACAGTGTTTTTGGCATCCTCAAAAATCATGTTCGAGTCCCTGCGGCTACATGTCTCGCAGATGTTCAACAGTCGCAACACATGCATGGATTGTCTGTCTCGTGGCTGCTAGACAGCCGCAACAAATACAGGGATTTCCTAACAATCAGCCACGGGGACACTATTAGCACTCAAGCATGCTCGCTCACCTTTAGTTATCAGTATTTGTAGGGAAAATGGCAGGAAGAGAGTACCTGGACCGTTGACTCATACCCTCATCTGTAAGATGATTCCCCCTCCCCCGAGTTGCTTGTTATTTTAGGATGTGGTGGGGTTTTTTTCTTTAAATCCGGGAGGAATTGGATATGTCTTACAATATTTTGTGACACCTTTAACAATGGAATTTCCCTTTGTCATGATTCTACAATTTGGCAGGGGTTCACAGGCAGAGCCCTGTACTCAGGAGGTGTGGGAGCGCTTCCCAAAGCCTGGTTTTATGACTGTAGATCAGGAGTCCAGTGGGAGGGTCTGTTCTGAGCTGGATCCCCCGTTAGTCATGGCGGCTTACTCCTGCACCCTCTGATGAATTTGGTAATGACTGGAGATTACCTCCTTGTAATATTAACAAGTCTGGCAGTATATAAAACACAGGATTTTAACAAGCCCCTAAAAATGTCACCTCCAAGGTTCACATGTCCTGCTCATCGTACCTTTAATTACCGTACACATATATATCCATTACTCAGAAGTGAGTTGCTCACAGGTGTGTTTGGCCCTAGGCACCAGCCATATTTGTTGTTAAAGACACTCCCACTTTTAAAATGACAGATGGGTGGGAACTTGCCCCGTCTCATCTCCATGCTAAGGTGACAACCATAGGCAGCCATGACAGCGCCTTATGGGGTTGTCACCAGTCTAGAGAGCAACTCGGAGCTGCAGATGTGATCTATGATTACAAGCACGCCCGCTACTGGACAGTCACATACTTGCTGATGGTCTCCATCTATCGAGTGTGCCCTACTACACACAACGGCTATGTGCACACGTTGCAGATTCAGCTGCGGGTTTTTCCGGGCGGATCCGCAGGTAAAACTGCAGATTATACTGCGGTTTTGCCCTGCGGTTTCACGCCTCTACTATGTTAGAGGTGTGAAACCGCCCAAACAATTGACATGCTGCGGTTTGTAAACCGCGGAAAAAAACGCAGCGTGAGCACAGCGCTTTTGAAAACCCATAGGCTTTCATTGTACTGTACCTTGTCAGCGGAACTGCTGCGTTTCCGCAGGGGCAAAACCGCTGCGGAAACGCAGCAGAATCTGCAACGTGTGCACACAGCCTAAAGCATCAACATCCCTTGCACCCCACGCCCATTCAAGAGGCAATTATATAGGTAAAGGGGTATATAACTGTTAGATTGGTGCTGGGTTACCCACCGATTGCTGAAAAGGGGGTCGCAGCAGAGGCCGTGCACGCTGCCACTTTATCTAGATGATCATTTTTTCAAGGACAGATCCCAAACTACCGATGTCGATACCAGAAAACCCATGATAGCACACCCTTCTTATTTAGACCTTCCCCTTTAATGAGGTCTTATAAGACCACTTTTTTTTTATTCAGATTAGCAGACCCCTGGGGGATTATGGGAAGAGTCTCAATTAGCTAGAAAATCAGCTCAGTATAAGAGTGCGGCGCCTGCAGTATATATCTCTCCATACACTAGGCCGGGCCCCGCATTGTGCATGTTTGTACTTGTGCCGTGTGTGCACAGGGTGCGCTGTGGGCTGATTATGCGGTTATTAGGTAACATGAGATTTTTTGGGAGTCACCCATTACCCTGTACCTTCCCTACCCCCCAGCTACATGGGTGATGTCAGCCGCCTATTTCACGGTCTCCAACCTCCTGGCATACAACGTGTAAGTATCTGCTCAGCACGGTATGGCGGTATTATTTATCACCCTGCGTTCACCGAACAACAGTGGTGTGTTTATAGGAAATAAAGGGTCGCTCCTACCACCAGTAAAGGCGCACACTGTCTGCAAATACTGTATGGGGGTACTGTATGCACATGTAAGGCCGGGGTCACACTAACCGACGCAAAATACGGTCAGTAGTTTACATTCGTAATACGGATGACAGACCCCTAAACAGTGCTCCGTATGTCATCCGTAAGCAAGGTGTGGTCGTGTATTTTGCACATGTCAGCATCCGTATGTAATCCGTATGGCATCCGTATGGCGGGATTTTCTCGCAGGCTTGCAAAATGGACATATAATGGAGCCTTATGACAGGGTTTCTAAAAGACACCGGGTGCGTATTTCTCGCAGGTCACACGTGTGGTCCGTGTGTAATCCGTATTTTTTGCGCGCCCATAGACTTGCATTGGCGTATTACGGCCGTAGTACGCTGACAGTCCCAGCATGCTGCGATTGGCACGGAGCGTAGAATACGGATGAGAAATATACGGCTGGTGCGAGGGACCCCATAGAGAATCATTGGTCCGTGTGTAATGCGTGCTTTTAGCGCCTCTCACTCGGCCGTATTCCTCGCCAGTGTGACCCCGGCCTAAGGGGGGCACTTTTTTTTAACATATATAAAGCACACCTGTGCAGCAGTTTGCTCCACCGCGCCCATAACTGCATAATGAGGGATAGAACTGGCAGCGCAGGATCCGACTAATCCGCTCACCTGTGACTATTAACTACTAAGGTGCTGGATTTCCAGACTATTGGAAGTTGCACCGTTACGTTAGCACGTTATGGAAAAAACTGACACAAATGTCACCAAATTTTCCATTAAGGGGTACGATGACTGTCAACAAAGTGGTCTCTCCTGCCCCATGTTTGAATGGGGGCATTGCCGTACTAGCAACTTATCGGAATTCAGCACCAGTGATCGGTTTTGTTGTGGACCGCTCCTCCGATCTCCTTGTTTTTGTGATACGCCTGCGCTATTTTCTGTAGTGATTTATATTATGAATTGTTTTTTTACAAGGGGGTGTCGGACATTTTGGATGAGGAGGTTATGTGATGTGTGTTTTATTGACTCAGTCGTCGGATGGTCGATCGGATCATCAGTAATTTAAAAGAAATCTCATTGACGGGGTTATCTCCTGTCACACTGGGCCTTGGTTATTAATATTGTGCTTGCAGCCCTTTGCAGCCAATCAGAGCTCAGCTTTCATTTCTTAAACTGCTCTGTTAAAATTAAAGCTGCGCTGTGAGTGGTTACTATGGGCAACAAAGACAGTTTATTGTTAGTGTCTTTGGGTAAAAAAAAATAGGTGACATCCAAAATGACCGTCATCAGGGGGCCAGGAAAATAAACCACTGACAGAAAACCCATGGGAGCAATTTACCATGACAATCTGTGTGATCAATGGGAGTGCTATCCCTACACTCTGTTCTGAATGGAGTTTCCACTTTTCTCACCAGATTCTTTGACACAAAAAAACCTTAACACACTTTTATTGTTCTCAGTAATGTGAGCGTTTGCCCTGACAGAACCGTCCACCCTTATGGGACGCGCCTGTCTGAACCGCGAGCGTCCACCTTAACAGAATCATCTGCCTCTATGGGACGTGCCTGACATAACCGTTCACCCTTATGGGATGCATCTGTCAGCTCTGAATGAACCGCAAGCGTCCACCCTGACGGAACCGTCCTCCCTTACAGGATGGACCTGTAAGTCCTGACGGATCAGTAAGCGTTCGTCCTGACAGAATCGTCCACCCTTACGGGACATGCCTGTATGCCCTGAAGTGACCGCGAGCGTCCACCTTGACAGAATCGTCTGCCCTTAGGACGCCCTAGTCAGTTCTGACTGAATCAAGAGCGTCTGCCCTGACAGAATCGTCTGCCCTTATGGAAAGCTCTTGAGAGAACCGCGAGAGTCTGCCCGGACAGACCCATCAGCCATTTCGGGACGCGCCTGTAAGCTCTGAAGGAACCACCAGCATCAACCTTGACAAAATCGTCTGCCCTTATGGGATGCGCCAGTCAGCCCTGACTGAATCGCAAGCGTCTGCTCTGACAGAACCGTCAGCCATTGCGGGACGCGCCTGTAAGCCCTGACGGAACCGCGAGTGTCCACCCTGACACAACTGTAAGGGTCAGCTTGCGCATAATGGCAAGTGTGGCTAAAATGTGACCCTCCATTGTGATGTTCTTTCCTGGCAGCTCCAGTGGTGTCAAGCAGCGTCCAGCAGCCCCGTCCACTGCCACTCGTCTGGGTATCGATGACATGGAGCTGAAAGAAGAATGGCAAGATGAAGAGTTTCCAAGGTCGGTCCCCCCTCCCACCTGACACGACTACGGGACTTGACCTTAATAGATTGTTTATTACCATCATGTGATGTCTCGGTCTTGGATTTTAGGTTCCTTCCAGAGGAGGTGGCGACGGAAGAAGATTCAGATTCCAAAGAGGATAAACCCTCAGGTGAGGAGGGAGACAAACTTGCACCAGGTTTCCCCAGCAGCACAGAGAATTTCAGGAAAACTGATTTTTTTTTTTTTTTTTTTGCCTCATCTACCACAGCTTGTCCTCCCAGCACGCTGGAGCTGTGCGGTAACCGCCACATGAAGAAGCGATTGTCTGCCCCAGATATCAGCTTTAATCTAGAGAACAGCCAGGAGTCGGCGGTCTCCAGTGACCCCCACGATGATCAGACAACAGAGGAAGACTTTGATTTTGACATTGATGATCTGGAGACACCAAACAGTAGCGAAATGCTGGATCTGAGCCACGAGTTTGAGTGGGAAGGTAACATCCTCTGTGTAGACGGACTCCGGAAAATACGGTCAGGGTCATGTGATCACGGTGCGGCCATAATGACCCTGGTCTCTTTTATTACAGATGACCTCCCAAAGGCAAAAGGGGCAGAGAGTTTTTCTGATGTTGATAATCGTGTGACGGACATGGAAGACGAAAATGGACGAAAATGGAGAATATTCCTGATGGGGGAACACAAGGTGGACATGACGGCCATCGAGCCGTACAAGAAGGTTGTGTCCCATGGAGGTAGCGTACCTAATCCTATAACGTGATACTGCACATTAAGCCGTGTATCTAATCCTATCTTATACTTTCCTGCAGGTTATTACGGTGACGGACTGACCGCCATTATCACATTTGCCTCCTGTTATCTACCAGACAGTAGTAATCCAGATTACCAGTACATCATGGACAATCTCTTCAGGTATGTGCAGTACAAGGCTCGGCCACCGGAAGCAGCACTGCCACACAATACTGATGACCAATGCAGAAAGTGGTTTAAAGGGAAACTCCACCTAAAATACAAAAATCCTATTCTGGTGACCCTGGAGGAGCAGATCATGATCTGACAGCCACTTCCACTTAGAAAAATGAATAAAAGGTTGTCAAAGCTTCGCCCTTTTCGTAGCAGTAATATAATCTTGTGTATAATTAAAGGAGAACTCCATTCGCAATACTTTCTGATGCTAATCTTTTCTACGTCTTTTCGGTTGGAGTTCCTTTCATAGTTTGTCATGCTGTATATTCAGGTACATCATAGGAACTCTGGATCTTCTGGTGGCGGAGGACTACATGATGATCTATCTGAACGGATGTACTCCACGTAGTAAAATCCCCCAGATCAGCTGGATCAAGCGCTGTTACCAGGCCACGGGGAGACGGTAAGTGACCTCCCAGAGACCCTCACGATGATCTGTGCAAACAATATAGTGTGGAAATAATAAAGGGAAACTCTGATTCAAAAAAATGAAATTGTTCTAAAGAGGTCCAAAATGCTCAGATGTAGAGAATCGATCAAAAGTGATTGCAGCGTCTTAGTATCAAGGCCTTGAAGGCGGTTTTCCCCTTTAAATACATATCTGTATTTTATTTTTTTACTTTTAGGTTAAAGAAAAATCTGAAATCTGTCTTGATTGTGCATTCGACGTGGTACGTGAAAGTCTTACTGGTCATCACACGGCCATTTATCAGGTTAGTGTTTCTCCAAAAATTAAGTCGTTAGATATTTAAAGGGGAGCTTCAGTTTAAAATATATAGCTGAAGAGCCCGTCGTTGCCCAGGCATAGTAACTAACTGTAGTTACTTATAACAAATTATGATTAGCCTCCATCCCATAGTCCCATGCCCATATACCCATCACATCATACATATCCTCCATCCCATAGTCCAGTGCCCATATACCCATCATACATATCCTCCATCCCATAGTCGAGTGCACATATACCCATCACACATCCTCCATCCCATAGTCCCGTGCGCATATACCCATCATACATATCCGCCATCCCATAGTCCCGTGCGCATATACCCATCATACATATCTGCCATCCCATAGTCCCGTGCCCATATACCCATCATACATATCCTCCATCCCATAGTCCCATGCGCATATACCCATCATACATATCCTCCATCCCATAGGCCTGTGCCCATATACCCATCACATCATACATATCCTCCATCCCATAGTCCCATGCCCATATACCCATCATACATATCCTCCATCCCATAGTCGAGTGCACATATACCCATCATACATATCCTCCATCCCATAGTCCCGTGCCCATATACCCATCATACATATGCTCCATCCCATAGGCCCGTGCCCTATTACCCATCATACATATCCTCCATCCCATAGTCCCATGCCCATATAACCCATCATGCATATCCTCCATCCCATAGTCCCGTGCCCATATACCCATCATGCATATCCTCCATCCCATAGTCCAGTGCCCATATACCCATCACACATCCTCCATCCCATAGTCCCATGCCCATATACCCATCATACATGACATATATGACATCATAATGCGGGGCTTGACATACACACTCAGATATATATATATATATATATATATATATATATATATATAGCTATCTACTATATAATTGTCTAATTCTGTCTGTCTGTAATGGAAATCCTGCCTTGCTGATTGGTCGCGGCAGTTAGGCCGCGACCAATCAGCAACAGTTGCTTAGGCGTCGCGGCAACACGGCTGCATTGCTTAATGTACAGGGACATTACAGCCATTAAAGGCATCACTGCTGCGTCGCTCATTACACAGGCTCAGTCCTGTACATATTCTGGAGTACAATACATTAGGTAACAGCAGAAAAGTGACTGCAGCTCTGGGTGTAACTGGCGTACAATACATTAGGTAAGATCTGAACAGTGACTGCAGCTCTGGGTGTAATAGGAGTATAATACATTAGGTAAAAGCAGAACAGTGACAGCAGCTCTGGGTGTAACTGGAGTACAATGTAAGGTTATGCACATGGGAAGGAGAAACAGATGCTACAATTACTTACTAAATGGGAAACTGCTGGGGAAATCAGACATGGAAAAAGACTTAGGCATCTTAGTCAATAAGAAGCTAAATTGGAGTGCCCAGTGTCAGGCAGCTGCCACCAAAGCAAATAGGGTCATGGGATGCATTAGAAGAGGTCTGGGGACACGAGATGAAAGCATAATTCTCCCTCTGTACAAATCACTCGTCAGACCACACTTGGAGTATTGTGTGCAATTTTGGACGCCGGTGCTCAAGAAAGACATTACTGAACTTGAAAGGGTTCAAAGGTGGGCTACTAAAATGATAAATGGAGTTGGTTCACTACAATACCCAGAAAGGTTATCAGAATTAGGTCTATTTACTCTAGAAAAGAGAAGACTTAGGGGAGACCTAATATATATGTACAAGTATATCAGAGGGCAATACAGAGATCTCTCCAATGAACTGTTTGTACCAAGGACTGTGACAAGAACAATGGGGCATTCTCTTCGTTTGGAGGAAAGACAATTTCTGCACCAGCATAGAAGAGGGTTCTTCACGGTAAGAGCAGTGAGGCTCTGGAATTCTCTTCCTGAGGAAGTGGTGATGGCCAACTCACTGAATGAATGTAAGAAAGGAATGGATGCTTTTCTTGTGAGTAACAGTATAGAAGGTTACAAATAACAGAATATTATAGTTGGTTGACCCAGTTTAGGGGAAGGAATTTTTTTCCCTATGGAGAAAATTGGCTTCTACTCTGTGGGTTTTTTGCCTTCCCCAGGATCAACAATGCATAACAGCTGCACTAAAAATAGGCTGAACTAGATGGACATAAGGTCTTCCTTCAGCCTTCAAAACTATGTTACAATACATTAGGTAACAGCAGAACAGTGACAGCAGCTCCGGGTGTAACAGGAGTATAATACACTAGATGGTGGCCCGATTCTATCGCATTTGGTAGTTTAGAGTCTCTGTTAAAATAAAAAATAGTGATATACTCACCTTCCGACGGCTTCCGGACTCTGTCCCTCCTCTCACCATGCTCCCGGCATCTTCCGGTCCCAGTAATGATTAGCGAGAAGGGCCGGAGATGACGTCACTCTTGCGAGAAAGCGACGTCATCAGCAGTGTTTCACACAAAGCATTACTGGGACCGGAAGATGCCGGGAGCATGGAGAGAGGAGGGACAGAGTCCGGGAGCCGTCGGAAGGTGAGTATATCACTATTTTTTATTTTAACAGAGACTCTAGAATACCCGATGCGATTGTGTGTGTGTGTATGTATATATGTGTGTGTGTGTGTGTGTGTGTGTGTGTATATATATATATATATATATATATATATATATATATATATATTGTAGATAGATAATATTATAATAAATATGTATGTCAGGAATCCACATATTTGTCAGGACTTTCTTAATCCCACAAATTCCTGATATCACAGGCCAGGAGGGTCACGAGTACCACCTGCTGTGATGTTTGGAGAGAACAGCTCTCTCCTGCCCCCTATCGTCCTGACAATTACACGACTGGCCAACGATCAACAGAGAAGGCCGCAGCCTGTTTGCGCCACTAGGCTGGCTATCAGAAAATTAGCGCTGAGCATACGGCATATGCACCTCCAGATTCCAACACATGGAATATGTGTACACATCCCGGTACAGTCAGAGCCTTCAGTCAGATAACCCCAGACTACTCGCCGCCACCACCACTCTGTTTCGGTCAAATGGACACCGTTACGGTAGCTATGGCTTCGAGGCGTAGTTACAGAACAGAAGGAACATAACACTGATTATAATTGGGATCGATCTTTTATCAGACCCCGAGTCCCACCCACACACCCCTCTACTATGACCTCACAAGGTCCCGGTTGTGGGCCGGACTCGCCCTCCATAATTTTAGGATATCCCAATTTGTGTAATAACTCCTCATAGAGCGGTCACAGAAGGTGGAGACTGATGTCATCTTTTCTATCGGGATTTTATCTACGCTTAGACACCAAACATGGCCTAGCTGCTGGCAGTTCTATGGCCCCTTTGGATTTGGGGCTTTTTGATGGGGGTTATGATTATGGGAAAATGTGTGTATGATTACCTAGTTATCCCTGTCTCATTAACATCGGATGGATAGAAATTCCGATATTCCATAGTCTCTCCGGGAGATGTGCCGGAAAATAAAAGATGAGTATCTTATAGGGGTTGTACCTAGACAATAAGCTAATCGCTAAGTTTCTCTCTTCTGTGACCTCCTGTGATCTGTGTGGAAACCTGGTTGTAAGGGTGCGTGCAGACGCTGCGGAATCCGCTGCGGATTCATTCTCGCGGATTTTGCAAAAACCGCAGATAAACCGCAGGTCAAAAGACCTGCGGATTATCTGCGGTTTTGCCTGCGGTTTGGTCCTGCGGATTCACCATCTCCACAATGGTGGAGATAGGAACCCGCTGCGGATTCCGCAGAAAGAATTGACATGTCAATTCTTTCTGCGGTTTCAAAACCGCAGCAAATCCGCGCGGATTTTTCCGCAACGTCTACACAGCGTTTTTTTTCCATTCATTTGAATGGTACTGTACACCCTGCGGGTCCGCAGCGGCCAAAAACGCTGCAGAACCGCAGCGGAATCTGCAGCGTGTGCACATACCCTAAGTGTTCAGTTTCCCCACAGTGCCACCACTGGAGAAATGAGGAATTACAGTATCCAATATCATCAGTGGGTTTTGTGTAAAGTCGGTCCTCCAGATAGCGAGATGCTCTTTGTAACTGCTTTCATTCTCTCCTGTATTAATTTTTGAAAACTATGTAATTTTTTTTTTTTTTTTTTTTTTTTTAAGCTCCAAATTTGGAAGAAAGATACGATTTGTCAGCAGCCTGGCGGATCTGGCGCAGCACGTTTCACTAGATAATGTTCACATACCAGACTGTATTCAAGAGTGAGTGCCCCCCTGTGATTCATATATTGCCTGCTTTCTCAATCTCCAACCTCATCCAATGCTCAGACTGTCTGTCTTTCCCCCATGCTTTACACTACAGCTCTGCATTTCCAGGTTTCTGATTGTTTTCTTTTTTTCTGTCTCTTTGACAGTTCTCACTTTTTTCTTCATGTTCCATGATGTCCTCTTTTGGTACTTTGTAGTAAAACTGTCTGCTTCTCCTCTTTTAGGTTGGACAATGAATTAAAGCGATAGCACCTGTAATAGCATAGCTGTGAAACCCTATGACAACTCTTACACTACTGTGGGAACAATAACTTGCATGGTAAATGGAGATCCCCCGGAATAAGCACTTTCGGGCTGAGACGAGAAAGCTGCATGGATGAGACTCTGTACATAAAGAGCAGAGCGCCATCTGGTGAACAAAGTTCGCAAATGATTATATGTCAAAAATCGACTTTTCCCTATGATAACACTTCTGGCTCTACTGCAAATTAGAGAACCGAAGCAAAGATTGGATCCATTGAGGTTCTGTGTCCTTTCATAGTGACTTCTGACGTTCCTATGTAAGCTACAACATGAACGGAACAAGTCGTAGAATATTTTATTTTACTGTTTACATATAGATGTATATATTTTTGTGTTGTGGTAACTTTGTTTCTTATTTTTTTCATGTCTCATACACTGCACCTCGGTTAATATTTATTTTAATAATGCTTATGGGAAGACTTATAATTTTATATAAAAAAAAAAGTCACCATGACAACACTTCTAGTCCCTGTGCACTGGCAGATCAGAAATGCCTGGATGTCACCTAATCAGTAGTCATTATGAAAACACTTCCTAGAAATTGAATTATTTAAACATTTTTTTAAAAATCAAGTCTCCATGACAACACCTCCTGTCACTGTTCTCTGACAGACCTTGGTTTAACATCTATAGCCATACTGTTTATAAGATGACACAAATCTATACAAAACAAGTCCACATGATAACACTTCCGGTCATTGTGATAGCTGGGTTGTGATTCGCCTCAATGATACCAAGTTCCACTATGATTACACTGAGGTGTTGGGGCAGGATGTTTTGTAGTGGGGATTAGAACATTTGACAACTGTGGGTTCTAGTCCTATATCTGACAAGTGGTATTTACATGCTGTCATGATGGTCAATTAATAGGGAAATATAACTTTAAAAAATCTGTAATGATTGTTCCTCATGGGTGGGGTCTGGTTATTCCTCATGGGTGGGATTTAACAGATTTTTTATCAGATTTTCCCTTTAGGTATCAGTCCTATCTATTACTTTAGTTTGAAAAGGATTTGATTTGGACATCAAGTGACCTCTCAAAAATTGCCAACATTTTTTTTTTTTGGTCTGCATTAGTAAAGTGAAACTCCGCCTTCAATTATCACCAATCTAGTCACTAAATCTAAAAATCTTGCTTTTATGTCATGTTGACGTGATTTGATTGCACTTTTTTTAGTTTGTCTTTACTTGGCCAAATCAAGTC
Source organism: Dendrobates tinctorius (assembly GCF_039654945.1). Taxonomy (NCBI): domain Eukaryota; kingdom Metazoa; phylum Chordata; class Amphibia; order Anura; family Dendrobatidae; genus Dendrobates; species Dendrobates tinctorius. The sequence goes on from NW_027361687.1 coordinate 49,484,862, forward strand.
ACAAGATTGAATCTGGAAACCACCAGCAAGCTGCTGTTGACTGATGGATTCATAAGTTTTACAGTGTGTTTTTATTTTGTGCTTTTAAAGGAGATCAGTCACTTGCTATCAATGTAATTTTGTTAATAGGTGTAAAAGCCACTGTTCCCCTGAATCCGGTGATGTTTCTCTTTTATTTCTGCACCTCTCCATTCCCGAGATATGGCCTTCTCTATTCTTGTTAACCAAGTGGGTGTACTCCTCAACTCTTCTGTGGGCGTGTTCTTGATGACCATGCCCATTTGGAAAACAAAACTAGATTTGTATACAGGGAAGGGAAGACCATATCTCAGGAACAGAGAGGCGCAGGAACAAAAGAGAAACATCACCGGATTCAGGAGAACAGTGGCTTTTATATCAAAGGAAAAAAAATTACATATTAATGGCAAGTGACAAGTCCCCTCTAAGTGTACAATAGGGTCCTGGCAAAATTGGATCTTTGCCCCTCTGCTATAATCCAAGTTTTGATGATGCCCTCTGCAATAACTCATAAATACATAATGGGCACGTGAAATATTTGTATATATGAGCGTTAATAGTTGTCAAGTGTTCTCCCACTGCCCTGTGTACTTTTATATTGAGAGTGTACAATATGTGTATATAATTTTTCCCATTTTCTATTTAAATTTGCTGATAATAAAAAAATAGTTTTATATTCTGAGAATTTATTGTGGGTGCAATTCTGTGTTGTAAATACAAAGGAAAAAAATACCGCCTCTAGATGGTGCACAGAAACATGACCCATCGCCACGTGGTGACATAAATTGGTCCGTTTCAGCAGAGAAGTTATGTCACCAGGTGGCGCTGTGCTACGTCACTAGGCTCCATCTTGGGCTAGATTTTTTTATTTTTCTTCTTGCACTTAAGAGGACTTTTCACTGAATTTTTTTTAAAAAAAATAAAAGCTGCATCTCTTCCAGTTGACGCTGCTCTACTGATTCAGGAACAGTTTTTCTATTTCCTCTGTGCCATTTCGTTACAAAGTTATGCCTCCCCCCTCCACTCGGTAATAATGCTGCAAATTCTTCCCTCAGCCAAATGGGCGTGTACCCTAGAACTTCACTGTGTTTTGATTGGCCAGTGTCAGAGGAGAAAAGGCAAAGAAATTCTGTGGTATCTGCAGAGTTGGCTGAAGGCAAAATTTTGTACTATTATCTCAGGGGGTCATAACTTTGGAATATAGGGGCACAAAATAAAACAAAACTGTTCCAGAATCAGTGGAGGAGCGGCGATTAGAGGAGGTACTCAGTTTAAATAAAGGACATTTCACTGGATTTTTTTTTTTTTTTTTAAGTGCAAAACAAAAAGCTGCCACTAGATGGTGCCCAATGACATAGCACATCGCCATCTGGTGACACCCATTTGACAAAGTTGGCCAATTTTGCAATTATTATTATCTTTTTCTTAATGCTAAAAAAAAAAACCAAACAAAATGTAATACATTTTAACAGAATTGCATTTATTGTGCACAGACAGATCTCATTTACAGCAGAACTAGGAACAGCAGCTCCGGATACAATGACATAGAAATCAGTATCGGACTGGCTTTTTAGATATGATTAACTAGAGCGACTCCGGATTTATCAACGCACAAAAAAAAAAAAAAAAAAATCTGTATCTAAGCTCCAGGAATAGACCCGCTATTCCGGTCCAATCACATTCTAACAGACCAGCTGCATATGAACAGGTTAGGAGGTTTGTATAAAAGCTACACGTTACATCTACAGATCACAAGGCGCGACGTCCTACCGCAGAAAAGGGGCGGCTCTTAGATTTTCGGTGTGATTTTTGACTATTCTATGGTTATGTCGCTGCGGCAATCCTCTAGCTCTGACGTGACTATATGGAGTAGCAGGCTCGTGGCACAAACGGGCAAAGCAAACTGGAAGCGAAGCTGATAGGGATCGAAAATGTAAATATATATAGAAAAATGGAGATTAAAGGGATCCTGGTAATTGCATTTCCAAAAAGCCATCACTTTAGCCGAGGTGCCCTTTTATAAACTTTGCGAGAGAGCTTAGTTTGTGCTTTGTTTATTTCTTGTCTTGTGATCTTAGTTGACTATTGCAGCAAATTCTTCAAAGTTAATGAATGTTGCGTAACGTGCACAATTCTCATCTTGTCTTTTACCCTTTTTTTTACACTTCATTATAGGCAGAAAAAAAATCACATGTAACACAAAAATTTAGCCAAAATTTTGGGTGATCGTTTTGGGTTGGGAAGGCGTACATTTGAACAAAAATTTTGTAGCTTTTTTTTTTTTTTTTTAAAAGCCTACAGTGATAAGCTACAAACATCGGGAAAGAAAAATTCACAACTGCAATGGCAAATGTTAAAAAAAAAAATAGTGGACATATTTGCAATAATGAAAATGCCCTTTGTTAATCTGCCAGTTCTGTCCTCAGAAGTCATGTGGGCGGGGCCATTCATGTGCATAGTCAGGTAGGCTGTAACCACACCCATTACTTTACTGGGCATGCTCAACAAGCTTAACCTAAGTCAAGCCAAAGTGGCCATGATTACAATCTGGACTTTGACTATTAATGGGTAGTGGTCCCGCCTATATGACTGCTCAGTATAATTAGCATGATTTATACATAGGCAAAATTTTAAAATTGTAAAAGAGGTGAATAGTATGGTGTTGGAGGTATATTGTTGGAAGTGCAAGTAACAGGTTCCCTTTAACTGGGAATGACCCCTTCAGGACAGTGGGTTAGAAGAACAAATTTTGGAAAACATTAGCAAAAAAAAAAAATCTTAATTTGTGAAACCTTGGGTACATTTTTATAAGCAAAATATATTTAGATAAGATTTTTTTATGGCAAAATTGTCTTAGTCATTATTCAACAGTAACATTGCACATAACCCTCCACATTGGATGAAAGTCAGGTGAATCCACTGATCTAAACGGCCGACAGTGTAATGTGTGTGAGGTCTTCCCGAGAAAGCGGATTGTCAGAAGGATTGGGCAGATTAATTTTACATGCCTGATCCTATTGTTCTCAGGGGAGATTAGCAGCTTTCTCCCTTTCCTCTATTGATTTTGGTGGGAATGGAATACCATGTCATTGATATGGGCACATAGCCTTAAGGATTGGGTAGATTAAATACATATGCCCGATTATTTTGATCTCTGGGGAGATGAGCAGCCACTAACGCTGTCTGGCTGCGACTTTCTCCACTTCCTTTTTGATTTTGGAGAGAATGTCTGACTATGTTATGCATTTGATCTTGTCATCTGGAGCTAGATTGAAGATCTACAAAAGGATTAGGCAGAAACACAGAGAAACACAGCATAACAAACGTGAAAAAATACTCTGCTGTAAAAAAAATATCTAACAGTAAACAGCAAGTGCTAGTAAAAAGATAACAAAACAGGGTACTTGGTTGATGTTTTTTGCAAAAAATGTATACTAAGCCGCTCCACCAAACGCCAAGGTCTACCCATCAGAGCAGTCCCTAACTGATGTATTTAAAACCTGACCATGTGAACAGTACCTATATGAGCAGGATTCAGAAAGGTAATGTCTGATGTGGACACGCTGTGGAAGACTGCTTTATATGTGTATGGCCCACAAGGGAGGGGTGGAGACCTCCTAAAAACTTGCAAAAGCATTACCTGTCTGAATCCTGCTCATATAGGTACTGTTCACATGGTCAGGTTTTAAATACATCAGTTAGGGACTGCTCTGATGGGTATACCTTGGCGTTGGTGGAGTGGTTTAGTATACATTTTTTGCAAAAAATGTATCAACCAAATACCCTGTTTTGTTAGCATCTTTTTACTAGCACTTGCTGTTTACTGTTAGATATTTTTTTACAGCAGAGTATTTTTTCACATTTGCTGTAGTGTTTCTCTGTGTTTCAGTCTCTTGGTGGTGTGAACACTGTCCTACCGACTTGTTCACTGTGTGTGCATGGCCCATGAGTTTGTATTCAAAAGGATTAGGCAGTTTACATTGATATGGCCAATACTTTTTGGGTTATTAAAAAAAAAAATCCAAAACTTGTTCTTCCAACCTCAAAGCCTTCATTAGAGTCTTATTATTTTTTTTTATTTTTTTTTTAAGCTCTCCACTTTTTTCACTTTTTTTGTTCAATTCTTCAATAATACTAAAAAACAAACAAACAAAAAAAAAAGTTCAACATTAAAGCAATTTGAAAAAAAAAAAGCCTCAAAATGGAGTTAGTTAATAAAACATTTCTACCAATAGATTACATTTTGTGTAGGTGGAAAAACACGGTGAAGAAAGAGGGCCTACTACTAGTCTGTAAGTAAAGTGTCAGCTTCTGGCACTGCGGTCGGGATGTAGAGGTAGTAGCCTGGCCTGTGTTTTGTCATTATTATTGCGGATGTTTTGTATAATTGCAAGTGCAGTTTTAATTTATTTATTTTTTTTATTAAACATTTATTTCTTATTAAGGCAGTGTGGGAAAACGCTCTACAGCAAAAATCAACGATGTAACATTGGGCCTTGAAAAATACAAAGCCAATTACAGAAATTTTACTGCTCGCGCTTTGCATAATATATATTTTAAAAAATTGATTTTTTTTTCTTTTTTTTTTTAAAGTAATAGAAAAAAATAAAATGTTTCCTAAAAAAATTCCTATTAGTATAGAATACTATTGGAGCAAGATGGCAAGTCACAGAATAACATTTTTTTAAAAATCTGGAATTTTTACAGATTTTTATTTTTATTTATTTTTTTTTATTTTTTTCTCGAGGGAGTGAAATATTTCGGAATGTGAAGACAAAAAATAAAGCGCAGAAAAGTCTATGAAGCATTTTCAGTTTCACAATCTGGCATCACTTCACTCATTCCAGCCGTAAAAAAATCAAATAAAAAGATAATCCATGGCATAACTCATACAGCAGGAATCTACCGGGAAAAAACCTAATACATATGTAGAATATTGTAGAACATAATATTGCACATTCTTTAGATATTTCTTAATCAGTTCTCCAAAAAATGTTTCCACGCAAAAAAAAATGAAAAATTGTTGGGAAGATAGAATAATTTATCCAGTGGTTGCGGCACTGTGCTTTCTTCCTGTTCCTCACGACGTCTCCTCGCGTAAACTCCGTCCCTAAAATGAAAATACCACAAATTAATATTTTTTATTATCTTTGAATTTTTTTTTTAATAAGGTAAAGACATGCAAAAATAAATTATGAAATTATTTCCCAAAATTTAGATGTTACTGAAAATTCCTGATGACGGCGCTGCGCCACAAGGAATTTATGAACTGCGCTTGTGCTGAAAGCATGCCCACATGTTCTTCACAGCAGAGATGATAATCCATTTAGAAGTATAAAGGGTTTGCTAATTGCAAGGTATTTAATCTAAGTCAATTACAAAAACAAACTAAATCCAATTAGTAATTGTGTGCAGAAACTATTACTAATTAATATCCAGAAACCGGCAGATAATAAATAATTTTATATCTCTATGTACAGTACATGGGGGAACACAAAGATAGGTGATAATGGGCAAGAATATATCTACTATAATACTGCTCCCTATGTACAAGAATATAACTACTATAATACTGCCCCTATGTACAAGAATATAACTACTATAATACTGCCCCCTATGTACAAGAATATAACTACTATAATACTGCCCCCTATGTACAAGAATATAACTACTATAATACTGCCCCTATGTACAAGAATATAACTACTATAATACTGCCCCTATGTACAAGAATATAACTACTATAATACTGCCGCTATGTACAAGAATATAACTACTATAATACTGCTCGCTATGTACAAGAATATAACTACTATAATACTGCTCGCTATGTACAAGAATATAACTACTATAATACTGCTCCTATGTACAAGAATATAACTACTATAATACTGCCCCTATGTACAATAATATAACTACTATAATACTGTCCCCTATGTACAAGAATATAACTACTATAATACTGCCCCTATGTACAATAATATAACTACTATAATACTGTCCCCTATGTACAAGAATATAACTACTATAATATTGCTCCTATGTACAAGAATATAACTACTATAATACTGCTGCTATGTACAATATAACTACTATAATACTGTCCCCTATGTACAAGAATATAACTACTATAATATTGCTCCTATGTACAAGAATATAACTACTATAATACTGCCACTATGTACAATATAACTACTATAATACTGCCCCCTAAATACAAGATTATAACTACTTTAATACTGTCCCCTATGTACAAGAATATAACTACTATAATACTGTTACCTATGTATAAGATTATTACTATAATACTGCCCCTATGTACAGGAATATAACTACTATAATACTGCTCCTATGTACAAGAATATAACTACTACAGTTGTTGCCAAAAGTATTGACACCCCTGCAATTCTGTCAGATAATGCTCAGTTTCTTCCTTAAAATGATTGCAAACACAAATTCTTTGGTATTATTATCTTCATTTAATTTGTCTTAAATGAAAAAACAAAAAAGAGAATGAAGCAAAAAGCAAAACATTGATCATTTCACACACAACTCTAAAAATGGGCCAGACAAAACTATTGGCACCCTCAGCCTAATACTTGGCTGCACAACCTTTAGCCAAAATAACTGCGACCAACTGCTTCCGGTAACCATCAATGAGTTTCTTACAATGCTCTGCTGGAATTTTAGACCATTCTTCTTTGGCAAACTGCTCCAGGTCCCTGATATTTGAAGGGTGCCTTCTCCAAACTGCCATTTTTAGATCTCTCCACAGGTGTTCTATGGGATTCAGGTCTGGACTCATTGCTGGCCACCTTAGAAGTCTCCAGTGCTTTCTCTCAAACCATTTTCTAGTGCTTTTTGAAGTGTGTTTTGGGTCATTGTCCTGCTGGAAGACCCATGACCTCTGAGGTAGACCCAGCTTTCTCACACTGGGCTCTACATTATGCTGCAAAATTTGTTCGTAGTCTTCTGACTTCATAAAGCCATGCACATGGTCAAGCAGTCCAGTGCCAGAGGCAGCAAAGTAACCCCAAAACATCAGGGAACCTCTGCCATGTTTGACTGTAGGGACCGTGTTCTTTTCTTTGAATGCCTCTTTTTTTTCTCCTGTAGACTCTATGTTGATGCCTTTGCCCATAAAGCTCTATTTTTGTCTCATCTGACCAGAGAACATTCTTCCAAAACGTTTTAGGCTTTTTCAGGTAAGTTTTGGCAAATTCCAGCCTGGCTTTTTTATGTCTCGGGGTAAGAAGTGGGGTCTTCCTGGGTCTCCTACCATACAGTCCCTTTTCATTCAGATGCCGACGGATAGTAAGGGTTGACACTGTTGTACCCTCGGACTGCAGGGCAGCTTGAACTTGTTTGGATGTTAGTCGAGGTTCTTTATCCAACATCCGCACAATCTTGCTTTGAAATCTCTTGTCAATTTTTCTTTTCCGTCCACATCTAGGGAGGTTAGCCACAGTGCCATGGGCTTTAAACTTCTTGATGACACTGCGCACGGTAGACACAGGAACATTCAGGTCTTTGGAGATGGACTTGTAGCCTTGAGAATGCTCATGCTTCCTCACAATTTGGTTTCTCAAGTCCTCAGACAGTTCTTTGGTCTTCTTTCTTTTCTCCATGCTCCATGTGGTACACACAAGGACACAGGACAGAGGTTGAGTCAACTTTAATCCATGTCAACTGGCTGCAAGTGTGATTTAGTTATTGCCAACACCTGTTAGGTGCCACAGGTAAGTTACAGGTGCTGTTAATTACACAAATTAGAGAAGCATCACATGATTTTTCCAACAGTGCCAATACTTTTGTCCACCCTCTTTTTTATGTTTGGTGTGGAATTATATCCAATTTGGCTTTAGGACAATTCTTTTTGTGTTTTTTTTCATTTAAGACAAATTAAATGAAGATAATAATAACAAAGAATTTGTGTTTGCAATCATTTTCAGGAAGAAACTGAGTATTATCTGACAGAATTGCAGGGGTGTCAATACTTTTGGCCACAACTGTATAATACTGTCCCCTATGTATAAGAATATAACTACTATAATACTGCCCCAGTGTATAGGAAAATAAGTGCTATAATACACAGTAGGGTCTTACAGTGTGTACAGCTACAAGATCCTGGAGTTATTCCATTGTCTATCTCGTCCACCTTTTGATCTCATTTGTTCTTGCATTGGACCTGCCTGGAAAAATAACAGACATCCTGAAGTTATACTGTTATACCGTGCAGTTTTAATGCATTTTATGGCAGATGTGGCGGTGTAATGATTATTCAATGTTGTTATACAGTAACACAGCAGCAGTGGACTCGCGGTACATGCAGGACATACCATCTGTACGCCGTCTCCTGCTCCCATGTCTCCTGAGCCGATGTGTGTCAGGTGCACAAAGTTCATGGGTTCTCCGATCATGGAGCGATCGATTCTCCTCCTCTTCTTTTTCTGTATGAAACAGAACACATGATTAGATAATTGTATCATGGCTCATCATACCTGGTGTATCTAAGCAAAGCGTACGTTAGTTTGTCATCATGTAATGTATCTAATCCGATCATGTGTGATATTGTTTGTGGATCACATGAGATGTTGGTGGTGGCGGTAGCTGTCTGGTGCTAACTGCCACCTCCGCCTCTACCCACAGTTATCTTTCACACCAGGCTCTGGCAGAGGTCCCGCAGATCAGTGAGGACATGTGGACGGTGGCTGTAGAGCGACACATGTCGCCAAGTGATAGTGCACACACTAGGCCTGTGAGATCTGAATTCTTCTGCGTGATGTGGGCAGTGGTCTTGTGTGTGTGGGGATGATGGCGGCGTGTCTTCGCCGGGGCTGGGTTTTCCTGTTTTCACTAAGTTCTCGGTTTCCTGTAGACATTTACACACTGAAGACATGTTTTTCTCAAGCGTCGTGTACAGGAACCCGCGGGGTATATACAACTCACGCTTTCCGTGAGTAGGAAGTCACCCTGCTCTCACACAAATTTATTTGGCACTATGTGGCAATATGTCTGGGCGGAGCGGCCCCTTTTTGACAAACATGCTCTGGCCCTTTAAATAGTCGAACAAAGGTTAGGAACTGCCAAATCACTTCATGGCTACTATTTTTAATGAAACTGGTAACAATCCGTCCCACCACCCTTCACTGCCCGCGACATGACCCCGATTAAAAGCAGTGCCCCCTGGCACAGAGGGAAGGGAGGAGGAATACCGGGAGGTGAGGGGGAATGTGGACGACTCAAGACATTCCTAAAATATTAGCCAAATCGCACGTTACTGATTACAGATCCTGCAGTTATACAGGATTTAGAGGTCCTCCGCCATAACAAAACAAGAACTTATCAGCTTTTCATGAGACCAGGACACTGCTACCCCTAGATGGGGCACCATTGCCAACATATGCTCCAACTTGTAGGGGAAATAGCGACAATGAGAGTTTACCTACATTTTAAAGGATTTTGGGTGTTCTGTATGGTGGCATTATATTTGCTCTGTATGGTAGTATTATTTGAGTTCTGTACCATGGTATTATATGGGCTCTGTACGGTGGCATTATATGGGTGGTGTACGGTGGTTTTATATGGGCTCTATACGGTGGCATTATATGGGTGGCGTACAGTGGTATTATATGGGCTCTGTACGGTGGTACTATATGGGCTCTACATGGTGGCATTATATGGGTGGTGTACGGTGGTATCATATAGGTTTTGCACAGTGGTACTATATGGGCTCTGTATGGTATTTTTATGTGCTCTGTATGGTGGTATTAAATGGGGTCTGTATGGTTATATTACATGAGCTCTGTATGGTGGTATTATATGGACTCTGTATAGGGGTTGTATGGGCTCTGTATGGTGGTATTATATGGGTTCTATTTGGGATATGAGATATGCATGGGTTTTTATGAGGTTTGTATGATAGTATATGGGTTCAGTACGATGATATTATATGGGCTCTGTACAATGGTATTATATGGGCTTTCCATGGCGGTGGTATTACATGGGCTCTGTATAAAGGTATTATGTGACATCTGTGTGGTGGTATTGTAGGGTCTCTGCATAGTGTTATACGAGCTCTGTATGGCAATGTTTTATGGGCTCTATATAATGGTATTATGTGAGATCTGTGTGGTTGTATTACATGTGCTCTGTATGGTGGTATTATATGGGTTCTATATGGTGGTTTATATGGGAACTGTATGCTGGCATTACATAGGCTCTATATGGTGGGATATGAGATCAGTACAGAGTTTTTATATGAGCTTTGGACGGTTGTATTATATTGACTCTGTATAAAGGTATTATGTGAAACCAGTGTGGCGGTATTATATGGCCTCTGTATAGTGTTATATGAGCTCTTGATGGCGGTGTTATATGGCTTTATATAAAGGTATTATGTGAGATCTGTATGGTGGTATTATATGGGCTTTGTATGGTGGTGTTATCACCCTTGGACTGACAGCGAAGTGAGAACTTGGCTTGATTCTCGCTATGTTTGACCCTCTTCAGGTTTAAGCTCAGTATGGGGGAAGAATAATGGGGCCTGGGGTGGTGGTGAGGGAGGGGATGTTTAAGGACAAAAATTGCCTTAATCTTTCTGACACAAATTTCTCTTTGAAATTTGGATCTTATTAAGTGACGTTTAGATTCCACAGCTCGGGTTCAGCATCATCCATAATCCACGTTCCATCAATCACAGATCTTGTCTGGTCGCTGGAGGCTTTCTGTAGCAAGTCTGATCACAAAGTCATCCTGCAGGCGGCAGATGTGGGAAGAGGAGTCGCCTTGTGCCTCTCACCTCAGCTTCAAACATCTGCTGCAGTTTTTTTTTTACATATATTTGACTTCACTGAAGGCCATTAAACGCCTCTCGGAAAGAACAACCTGTCCCGGAAAACCCCTTTAAATTCTACAATTTAGAAATGACCGGAAAAGTGGGGCGAAACTGTATCTATGTGGAGAAAGAGAAAAAGCAGGATGGCACTCACCGTTCATGTGAATCAAATCACTTTATTTCACATACACAAGGCATCGGCATAGGCACGGGAGCAATGTGCTGGAAGACGGACAACAGCCGTTTCGCGCTCAGTCATTGAGCGCGAAACGGCTGTTGTCAGTCTTCCAGCACATTGCTCCCGTGCCTATGCCGATGCCTTGTGTATGTGAAATAAAGTGATTTGATTCACATGAACGGTAAGTGCCATCCTGCTTTTTGTCTTTCTCTACAACGAAATGTTCTGTTTTTTCATTATGGGATTGAGCACCCGTTCCAAGTGGGATTAAGGTGTTTTTTATTAATGTGAAAAATATATGTGCAGACATTCAGGGTATTTTTCCACACAACGGTGCCGGATATCTATTTTCTCAATTTGTGAAACTGTATCTATGTTTGCGTATGAGTTTTTTTCCTGCAGTTCTTGCATGGCGCCTGTGGGTCGCCCTCCCAGGGCTGTGCCGGTCTCTCAGAAGGGATTGTCACAGCAGCGGTGACCCGCTCCGTGGCCCTGGGCGCCCAAGTAAAAGGGAGATTGAATGGTGTTTTGTAGTGGAAATGAATAGTTTGTGACGCCACCTGTGGTGTTCGGCAAGGGAGGTGTTAAGCCGACACTGTATGCAGATCCTCTGGGACTGATGGTGTGGTGCAGCAATGACGTTATAGCCCTCCACAGGCAGGGCTGTAGTCCCAGGGCAGAGTAAGTGAGGTGACACGTAGTTGGTGTGGTGTCAGGCACAAGGGATGTAGCAGTGCTGGACAGGTTGGTGCAGGAATAAGTGGAGGACACCAGGGCATGTAGTTCCAAAGCTTTACTCACAGTCTGTTGTACAAACAGGTGCCTGCCTCCGTGCCGTGTCCTCCGGGTCAGGGACTCAGTCAACCCCCAGGCCAGATGGAATACTCCTTTCCAACACTCCGCCAAAATGTGCCTTTCTGAACGTCTCTTCTTATAGCGCTTTTAGATGAAGTACTCCTAGTACTGAGTTACACTGGAGTTCCTCCTGTCAGATGTTCTTATGAACTCTACTTGTATGGCAGACAGCTGTAGCCTGCTTCGGGGACTCCTTGCTACTAAGTCCCGGCTCACTATCCAGTTGCTGTTGTGCCCCCAAGTCTTGTGTGGGAATAAAGTGGTCACTACTTCTATTCCTCCGGCGTCTGCTGCAGGACTATTAGTATCCATACAACCTCGGGGACCGGGCCCTGGCCTTGCGCTTAGAACTTCTAGAAAGGGTTCTCTTCTCACCCACGTCCTCTGTTCTCTTTTACTCTTCATGTTCCGTACTAATCTTTCTTTCTATGGAGAATCAGGCTTTCAGTCTATGTTGCTCTCTCTCTCCCTTTCCCGTGCCAGCAGACCCAGGTCACTGGGATCTGCTGCAGCACTTCCATCCATCTATCCCTCTCTCCGGGGATCTTCTTCTCTCTAGCTCTCCAACCAACTGACCTCTCATCCTAAACTCTTCCCGCTCCTTGTAATGTAATCTAACTCCACCCACCTCCCAGTACGTTTCGTGTTCCAAGCAGGGAGCCACCAATGGGTGCTCTGCTATACTCCAAGCAGGGAGCCGCCGAAGGTGCTTTGCTACACTACTTTGTGGTGTGGGGTGCAGGTGTTGGAGTGTGGTGAGGAGTCTCCACCTTACCTGGATGGTGGGGTACCACACCTCAGGAGGAGGTGCAGTACCTCTGTGGCGACTGAGCCTCAGGGGCGCCACACCTGCAGCGACTGAACACAGCTTTAAAGGGGTTTAACTGCAACAGTGCATGGAAAAAAATCAATTCCAGCAATTTCAGTACTGTGTCTGCAGGGGTTCACGTGACATTGGTCACAATTGTCTTGGACAAAACAATTTTGAATGAGGGAAATATGAAGGCTATAGACAATCAGTGGCCACCAATAGTCTGCAGCACTCACGTGGCATAATAACATCACATGAGTGCCGGCAGACAAAAGCCCAACATTGCTGGAATAGCGCTGGTCTGAGAAGTGAGTATATGCTCGTTTTTATTTCATAAGGTGCACTGTTTTATTTAACAAGAAGTGGTGGTCGCACCCACTCACTACCGCCACAGTCACACAGTCATAATCTATAGGAGAGGTGGTCACACACTCACTACATCTCCAGTCACCGTCTATAGGAGAGGTGATCTCACACGCTCACTATCGCTCCAGTCTCCATCTGTAGCAGAGGTGGTCACACCCACTCACTACCGCCCCAGTCACCGTCTATAGGAAAGGTGGTCGCACCCACTCACTGTCGCACCCACTCACTACCGCACCAGTCACCGTCTATAGGAGAGGTGGTCACACACACTCACTACCCCCCAGTCACCGTCTATAGCAGAGGTGGTCACACACGCTCACTACCGCCCCAGTCACCGTCTATAGGAGAGGTGGTCACATACTCACTACTGCCCCAGTCATTATCTATAGAAGAGGTGCTCACACACGATCACTACCCCCCTGTCACAGTCTATAGCAGAGGTGGTCAAACACACTCACTACCGCACCTGTCACCGTCTATAGCAGAGGTGGTCAAACACACTCACTACCGCCCCAGTCACCGTCTATAGGAGAGGTGGTCGCACCCACTCACTACCGCACCAGTCACCGTCTATAGGAGAGGTGGTCACACACGCTCACTACTGCCTCAGTCACCATCTATAAGAGAGGTGGTCACACATGCTCACTACTGCCCAGTCACTGTCTATAGGAGAGGTGGTCACACACACTCACTACCGCCTCAGTCACCATCTATAGGAGAGGTGGTCACACACAATCACTACCGCCCAGTCACCGTCTATAGCAGAGGTGGTGACAAACGCTCACTACCGACCCAGTCACCGTCTATAGGAAAGGTGGTCGCACCCACTCACTACCGCACCAGTCACCGTCTATAGGAGAGGTGGTCAAACACACTCACTACCCCCCAGTCACCGTCTATAGCAGAGGTGGTCACACACGCTCACTACCGCCCCAGTCACCGTCTATAGGAGAGGTGGTCACATACTCACTACTGCCCCAGTCATCGTCTATAGAAGAGGTGCTCACACACGCTCACTACCCCCCTGTCATTCTATAGCAGAGGTGGTCAAACACACTCACTACCGCACCTGTCACCGTCTATAGCAGAGGTGGTCAAACACACTCACTACCGCACCACTCACCGTCTATAGGAGAGGTGGTCGCACCCACTCACTACCGCACCAGTCACCGTCTATAGGAGAGGTGGTCACACACGCTCACTACTGCCTCAGTCACCATCTATAAGAGAGGTGGTCACACATGCTCACTACTGCCCAGTCACTGTCTATAGGAGAGGTGGTCACACACACTCACTACCGCCTCAGTCACCATCTATAGGAGAGGTGGTCACACACAATCACTACCGCCCAGTCACCGTCTATAGCAGAGGTGGTCACACACGCTCACTACCGCTCCAGTCGCCGTCTATAGGAGAGGTGGTTACACACGCTCACTACTGCCCCAGTCACCATCTATAGGAGAGGTGGTCACACACACTCACTACCCCCCTAGTCACCGTCTATAGGAGAGGCGGTCACACATGCTCACTACCCCCCGAGTCACAGTCTATAGCAGAGGTGGTTACACACACTTACTACCACCCCAGTCACAGTCTATAGCAGAGGTGGTTACACACACTTACTACCACCCCAGTCACCGTCTATAGCAGTGGTGGTCACACACTCACTACCGCCCCAGTCACCGTCTATAGGAGAGGTGGTCACACACGCTCACTACACCCCAGTCACTGTCTATAGGAGAGGTGGTCACACACGCTCACTACTGCTCCAGTCACCGTCTATAGCAGAGGTGGTCACACATGCTCACAACAGTCTATAAGTGAGGTGGTCGCACACGCTCACTACTGCCCCATTCACACGCTCACTACCGCTTCATTCACACTGAGCACTTTAGGTCGCTGTTCTCAGGATCTATGGAGAGGTAGCGGTATTGCAACCGCGAAACGCGCGTTGGGGTCCCAGACCAGCACATGCATTACACCAAGCTATGATGGGTATGTTTCTTTCACCTCTTTAGGGCTATATACCATGTTTATTCAGCACGTTCGATCTTTGTGTATACCTCGCTATGAACAATAGCATTTCCTATTGGATGCATTCTTTGTCCTATAATATTTTATGGGTTATATGACTTGATCTCTCTGTGGTGGCTTTCGGGGGTTGTCTGGGACATGATCGAACCCATGAAGGCAATTTTGCATACACATCATACCGGGGTTCTTTCGTGTCTAGGACAGCCTGCCCTTTGCTATTGCAGCGAGAATTTACTAATGTAACATATATACTGGGCAAAGTGCAATAAAATATATGTATTAAAAATGAGAAAACATGTCATTTCAGATCTTTGCTTTAGCCCTTATGCACTATTGTATTTTTTGACCTACCTACTCCTCATTAGTCCATTCATTAGGATTTTGTGACTATTTAGGTGCTGGCCTGTTTTTTCTTATCGTTCTAGGTGATTTATTTATATGATGCCTTATCTACCATTACATTAAATTTGTCGCGTTTTCTATATGTGTCTTTTTGTATTAATACAAATTTATATTTTACTTAAATTAGCTCTGGACTCCATTTTCCTCCTTTTTTTCAGTCGATTTCAAGGAGTCGTCTCTATGACAAATATTGTTGAGGCATACTAATGTATTTACAGATGATGAATTGAAAATGTCTTTTTGGAGTATTGTTTTCATGTTCTCAGGATCTATGGAGAGGTTTGCTAGCCAACACTAATCATAAGTTTGTATTGAAAAGTGATGAATATTTTATTCCATGGGACAACCTGTTCAAGGCCCCATATACATTGTATTAAACCAATCAATTTTGGTGAGAAGGGACACCAGACTGAGAGGATTGGTCACTTTTGAGGGAACATAAGCCAATGTCAGCGTTGTCTGGCAGCAGCTTAACGCTCTGTCCAAACTGAAAACACAAGGATGCCTGGCGGATCTGATCGAGCAAGTGAATGAGGTAGTCAGGAGAGGTAGATGTCGTAAGCACAATTATTCAGCCAACAGCTAAAAAATTAACAAAATAATGTCTGTTTCCCAGAAGTGGTGTCATAGTATAAATCTGTAAAATATAACAATACTGAATAATAACTGCTATTATTGATTCCCAATACCTCCCTACTGATTGATAGCAATGTATTAGAACTTACCGGTTGTGGCTTTTCTACGACACAGCAGCCTAATTTATGCCAAAAGTCGCTCATTTTTGAGACTTCCAGTTTGGTTGAAATTCTGATTGGCCAAGAGCAGAAGATCCCCTAAGTCAGATGTAAAGTAGTCCTCCGGGGAAGGTGGGTGTGTCGAGATCACTCCATAGCAATTCACAATTGGCAGCCCATGAAGATAATGTGTGGATTATGTTCTTGCCCCTGAGAGAGGATAAATCTTTATATTCCTGCAATGTAAAAAAAAAATGCAAAATTTTTCTCAAAGTCTTACATTTGAAAAATAGATAAAATATAAAAAATACAATTTCAATCTCATAACAGACTGAGCAACCATGATATTATGGTAAGGCTAAATTTTCTTAATTTTAGTCCTCACTTATGAAACCTTGACCTGTCTTTCGCTCGGGGGTTGGACCGCACCCTATTGTGCTTCCCATCTTCAAACACCCCAAGTAGCCCTAGAGGAAGTCACCGAGCATTATACAAGAACAGGAAGAACAGAGCTAAACAACACCTTCAGGTCGCGAAAACGTTTTGTTGTTTTTAGATGTGATGGAAATAGAAAATAATTGAAAGGTTGATAGTCACAGAAACTCCAACACGTCGCCGTTAAGGGTCAGGGTGAGACTTCAGAATAAGGGTCGTGGTGGTATGCAAAACTACGTCAGGAAGACTCATGGGATGGTAATATTCCAAAACCACAAACTGTTCATATAATTCTACAAAGAGGGAAGTATTATAGTAGTTATATTCTTGTACATAGGAGCAGTATTATAGTACTTATATTCTTGTACATAGGGGGCAGTATTATAGTAGTTATATTCTTGTACATCGGGACAGTATTATAGTAGTTATATTCTTGTACATAGTTGCAGTATTATAGTAGTTATATTCTTGTACATAGGGAGCAGTATTATAGTAGTTATATTCTTGTACATAGGGGGTAGTATTACAGTAGTTATATTTTTGTACATAGGGGGCAGTTTTATAGTAGTTATATTCTTGTACATAGGGGCAGTATTATAGCAGTTATATTCTTGTTCATAGGAGCAGTATTATAGTAGCTATATTCTTGTACATAGGGGCAGTATTATAGTAGTTATATTCTTGTATATAGGAGCAGTATTATAGTAGTTATAATCCTGTACATAGGAGCAGTACTATAGTAGTTATATTCTTGTACATAGGAGCAGTATTATAGTAGTTATATTCTTGTACATAGGGGACAGTATTATAGTAGTTATATTCCTGTACAAAGGAGCAGTATTATAGTAGATATATTCTTGTACATAGGAGCAGTATTATAGTAGTTATATTCTTGCACATAGGGAGCAGTATTATAGTAGTTATATTCTTGCACATAGGGAGCAGTATTATAGTAGTTATATTCCTGTACATAGGGGCAGTATTATAGTAGTTATATTCTTGTACATAGGGGACAGTATTATAGTAGTTATGTTCTTGTACATAGGAGCAGTATTATAGTAGATATATTCCTGGACATAGGAGCAGTATTATAGTAGATATATTCCTGGACAAAGGAGCAGTATTATAGTAGTTATATTCTTGTACATAGGGGGCAGTATTATAGTAGTTATATACTTGTACATAGGGAGCAGTATTATAGTAGTTATATTCTTGTACATAGGGGCAGTATTATAGTAGCTATATTCTTGTACATAGGGAGCAGTATTATAGTAGTTATGTTCTTGTACATAGGAGCAGTATTATAGTAGATATATTCCTGGACATAGGAGCAGTATTATAGCAGTTATATTCTTGTACATAGGAGCAGTATTATAGTAGTTATATTCTTGTACATAGGGAGCAGTATTATAGTAGTTATATTCTTGTACATAGGAGCAGTATTATAGTAGATATATTCCTGGACAAAGGAGCAGTATTATAGTAGTTATATTCTTGTACATAGGGGGCAGTATTATAGTAGTTATATACTTGTACATAGGGAGCAGTATTATAGTAATGTTCTTGTGCATAGGGACAGTATTACAGTAGTTATTTTGTTGTACATAGGGGGAGGTATCATAGATGTGATAGACACAAGCTGTTGGTACCCCTTGCTTAATGACAGAAAAACCCAAAATGGTGACAGAAATAACTTGAATCTGACAAAAGTAATAATAAATAAAAAATCTATGAAAATGAGCAAATGAAAGTCAGACATTGCTTTTCAGCCATGCTTCCACAGAATGTTTAAAAAAATAAAACTCATGAAATAGGCCTGGACAGAAATGATGGTACCCCTGAAAATAATGTGACAAAAAGGACATGTTAAATCATGGTGTGTCCACTAATTAACATCACAGGTGTCTACAATCTTGGAATCAGTGAGTGGGCCTGTATAGGGGGCTACAGATACTCACTGTGCTGTTTGGGGACATGGTGTGTATCACACTCATCATGGACCAGAGGAAGCGAAGGAAAGAGTTGTCTCAGGAGGTTAGAAATAAAATTGTAGACAAACATTCCATTCCAAATTCCGTGGAAGCATGGCTGAAAAGCAATGTCTGACTTTCATTTGTTCATTTTCATAGATTTTTGATTTATTACTTTTGTCAGATTCAAGTGATTTCTGTGACCATTGTGGGTTTTTCTGTCATTAAACAAGGGGCACCAACAATTTTGACCACTTGTGTACTTGTACATGGAGAAGAACTCTATACATATGTTATATTAGCAGATTGAACTGGTGTTCTATTTCAATTTATTAACAATGACCTTTGGATCTGAAAATGTTCAAGGTTTTATGAGTTGACGCTCTCTTTATAATTTTATGTTCTCCTCTGTAGGTGGCAATTAAGTGATTTTTACTATTCAGACTGTAAATTCAGGGGAATGGGAAATCTGGGTGACATTCTGCAGAAGGGTAAAAATAAAATCAAACTAATTCTGTTACTTGCTAGTTAATCCTTCAACGTGAACAGATAAAGAAGCTGAGAAATCTGCAGACACCACCAAACAGCTTCTCGTATCTCCACTTTCTGGAGCCCTCTGAATCTGAGACACTGGGGATAGGATATTAGGATTATCATTAGTGTTTGGGTTGTGAGAGGAATTCTGCCCTAAGTTATCAAGACAGGTCTTGGTTTTGTAATTGGTTTTTATAAGACTCATCATTAAGAGCAGTGAATAGACATTGCTTTGACCACAAACATGACCTGGTTTTTGGGTAGGAGCGTATCCTGCTGGCTTCCTTAGGAGCAAGGGCAGAGCAGGAGCTTACCGCTGCACACAATTGTGTCTTTTGTGCATTCATGGTTGTTGAACGGCAGCCACCATTCCCCCAACCAGAAGTGACAATAGGCTCGTTTCACTGCAAGGCCAAAAGGAACTTCTTCAAAGTCACATGGAGGGAGGCAGGAAATGGCAGCATTATCTGTCCGCAATATATGTTAGAGTATCTATAAGAAACCTGCAGCACAAGACCTCACGTTCCTTGTCAAAGACAGCCATACTTATTATAGGACAGCACTGGGTGGTGGCATCACTGTGCTTATTTATAGGACATTCCTGGGTTGTGGCACATGATAGAAAACAGTCCTCGATGGTGACATCATTGTGCTCATTATAGCATAGTCCTGGGTTGTGACTTGTGACATCACTGTGCACAATAGACGACAGTCCTGGGTGGTGGCATCACTGTGCTTATTGGACAGTCCTGGGTTGTGACATCACTGTACACGATAGAGGACAGCCCTGGGTGGTGCCATCATTGTGCTCATTATAGCATAGTCCTGGGTTGTGACTTGTGACATCACTGTGCACAATAGACGACAGTCCTGGGTGGTGGCATCACTGTGCTTATTGGACAGTCCTGGGTTGTGACATCACTGTACACGATAGACAACAGACCTGGATGGTGCCATCATTGTGCTCATTATAGCATAGTCCTGGGTTGTGATTTGTGACATCACTGTGCACAATAGACGACAGTCCTGGGTGGTGGCATCACTGTGCTTATTGGACAGTCCTGGGTTGTGACATCACTGTACACGATAGAGGACAGCCCTGGGTGGTGCCATCATTGTGCTCATTATAGCATAGTCCTGGGTTGTGACTTGTGACATCACTGTGCACAATAGACGACAGTCCTGGGTGGTGGCATCACTGTGCTTATTGGACAGTCCTGGGTTGTGACATCACTGTACACGATAGAGGACAGCCCTGGGTGGTGCCATCATTGTGCTCATTATAGCATAGTCCTGGGTTGTGACTTGTGACATCACTGTGCACAATAGACGACAGTCCTGGGTGGTGGCATCACTGTGCTTATTGGACAGTCCTGGGTTGTGACATCACTGTACACGATAGACAACAGACCTGGATGGTGCCATCATTGTGCTCATTATAGCATAGTCCTGGGTTGTGATTTGTGACATCACTGTGCACAATAGACGACAGTCCTGGGTGGTGGCATCACTGTGCTTATTGGACAGTCCTGGGTTGTGACATCACTGTACACGATAGAGGACAGCCCTGGGTGGTGCCATCATTGTGCTCATTATAGCATAGTCCTGGGTTGTGACTTGTGACATCACTGTGCACAATAGACGACAGTCCTGGGTGGTGGCATCACTGTGCTTATTGGACAGTCCTGGGTTGTGACATCACTGTACACGATAGACAACAGACCTGGATGGTGCCATCATTGTGCTCATTATAGCATAGTCCTGGGTTGTGACTTGTGACATCACTGTGCACAATAGACGACAGTCCTGGGTGGTGGCATCACTGTGCTTATTGGACAGTCCTGGGTTGTGACATCACTGTACACGATAGACGACAGTCCTGGATGGTGACATCAGTGTGCTCATTATAGCATAGTCCTGGGTTGTGACTTGTGACAGCACTGTGCGCAATAGATGTCAGTCCTGAGTGGTGACATCATTGTACTCGTTATAGCATAGTCCTGGTGTTACGACCGACAAGGCTAAGTCTCGTGGACCACACAACATACACCAACAACAGGATGGAATGAGGTAAGGAAGGCCCTAACTGTAGGGAACGAGGGATGGGGAACCTCCTGAACTCCAACCTGTGCCTGTCCCTAAATTCCCCTAACGCCCTAAGTGGGTCCCCCCCCCCCACTCCGCCATCACGTGCCTAGTCCTTGATTGTCATCTCACTATTCCCTGGCTAGTGCACTGGCCGGCAAGGACGCTAGCATCATCACTGCAGATGGTAAACAACACAGGGAGAGGGACAACACACAACACCACACAGCAGAGGATAAAGCACCAAGACCACAAACTCCACGAAAACAGC
Organism: Dendrobates tinctorius; assembly: GCF_039654945.1. NCBI lineage: Eukaryota > Metazoa > Chordata > Amphibia > Anura > Dendrobatidae > Dendrobates > Dendrobates tinctorius. Next base: position 49,506,392 of record NW_027361687.1, read on the forward strand.
AGAATCACCAATGAAACCAGAGCGCTCTTATCTTTAGGCTGGTCAACATAGATTACTCTATCACTGACAGTCAGCTGATGGGTCATGTGACTTTTTAAAGGATGGTTGAAGTGGTCACCACCCACATCGGTTGACTAGCAACATAGAAGCTGCCTGCAAGGAAACTGACATTAACCCTTGCTCGCCTGAATGGAAAAAAAGCTACATTTCAATTATAACGGAACTAGAGCTGCTACGAATCCAAAAATGAATCGTGACACCTGGGTTGTGACTTGTGACATCACTGTGAATAATAGATGACATCCCTGGGTGGTGACATCATTGTGCTCATTACAGCATAGTCCTGGGCTGTGACATCACTGTACACGATAGACAACAGACCGGGGTGGTGACATCATTGTGCTCATTATAGCATAGTCCTGCGTTGTGACTTGTGACATCACTGTGCACAATAGACAACAGTCCAGGGTCGTGACATCATGGTGCTTATTATTGGACAGTCCTGGGTTGTGACATCACGGTGCATGATAGAGGACAGTCCTGGGTGGTGACATCATTGTACTCATAGCATAGTCCTGGGTTGTGACTTTTGACATCACTGTGTACAATAGAGGACAATCTTGGGAGGTGGCAATACTGTGCTCTCTATCGCACATTCCTGGGTTGTGACATCACTATGTTCATGATAGGACAGTCCAGGGTTGTGAATAATGACATCACTGTGCTCATTATAGGACAGTCCGGTGTTCTGACATCACTGTGAACGATAGGAAACAGTCCTGAGTGATGACATTACTGTGCTCATTATAGGACAGTAAGGGTTGTGATTAATGGCATCACTGTGCTCATTATAGTACAGTCCTGGGTTGAGACTAGTGACATCACTGCGCTCATTACAGGTCATTACTTATGACATACTGAGAAGAATGGATCAGTTTAGGCATCAGGAAGCGTTCTTGGTGGGGAAGTATGGAAGTTTGTGAACCCTCCTAGTGCCTGGCTCGGAGCAGTCCTATAACCCTAGCATGCACTGCATTAGATGTTGCCATTTCTACCATAACTTTCTACATAACAATTCATAACACATATTAATATGGATTCCAGTAATTGAGTTTTCGGTCTCAAAGAGGTCAACAAGCGTCACTGAATACTGGTTTTAACTTCCAGGTCATAGTAATCCCTACCTTAATGTTTTCTCACCACTTCAAGGACAAGAAAAACTACTGGCACACTACTGAGCACTCCATAACTTCAAGAACGGTAGTAACAACCAAAGACAAGCTTATGGGACAGAGCAAAGGACAAGCTCCTCCGACTTACATGGCATCCACAGTAAATAATTGTGCCATGTACTGATGAAAATCGGCAATACATTTTTAATATTGACCACGAGACAGATACACTGACTTGTTTCAATTACGCCATACTGATGATTTTTCTGTAAAAGTAGCCATCACAAATCACATAATTTATCTGGCATTCATGAAAGGTTCTATCCATGAGAATCTAGTAAGTTGGTCTAATGGGCTGATAGAGCTAAGCAAAAAGATTTGCAGTATCCTGGTCCAGCAGCCTGGTCAGTAGTCAACAGTCAATGGACCAGAGGTCTGTGAACTTCTTCCTTCCAGCATCCTAGACTCGGGTTTTGATTAGTAGGTCCGACAGAATGTCACTGTTGTGACGCGATGCAGGCAAAAAGTCACACTGGTTCGACAAAACCAAAGAGGAGCTGGGAATGCTGGCAGGCAGGAGAAGGTTCAGAGGGTTCTGGTCACTACCAGGTCTCTGGTCCAGTGTCCTGTAAATCATTTTGCTAAACTCTACTGGCCGGTGTGTGGATTTCAAATACTATCATGCATAATAGCCCATATAGCAGTCTTAACAGTGTTCTTTGTACCTTATTAACGTTTTACAACTTTTTAACTCTTCTTTGAATATTTTTAGAGTCTATTTCTTAGGTACAAGCATCAAAAATGACTTGCGAGACAATCATTTATATTTTAGAAGAGCTATTTAAGCATGCAACTAAGAACATGATAACTACTCCAAGTGTCATGCAACTTTTCTGACCTCAATGGGATCAAAATAGAGAATGGTGAAGACGGGACATGACTGCCTGTTCTTCTTGTAAGGGTTTTGGTGGCAAGAACAAGAACTGGTTCCAAGAGTGGGACCTAAAATATTTTCTGCTATGTGGCACTCTTTCCTCCATGATTTCTTCACTTAATGATTAGAGGTTTAACCATACTCTTAACAAAGGACAAATTGAAATCATGTAACGTCAAAATTTCCTATTTTGAGAACCTTTGGCAAGTGTTTTCAGGCATTAGGAAATTCCACTGAACATTCAGCTTCTGCATCTGTGCTTCCCTAAAATCAAAAACAGTTGGATCATTGAAAAAGGGAAGTGATTTAGCAAAATCTTTGGGAAAGAAAAGAGGAGAGATAGAGTAATTTGATAAATCTAATGTGTGGGTGCGTGAAGGGGAACTTCTGGAATGTAAATGGACTGAAAGTGCTGATTTTCAATGGTATGCCTTAAGATGAGATTTCATAATAAGACATTGTGGACAGCCCTTAGCCAGAAAGGACAACTCTTCATAAACAAAACAGAGATCGTAAGTGTTAATGAAGGACCAGCTAAAAATATTCGATGTCCGTTTCTGGAATTGACGTCATTATAGTCCTGTCAGAATTGTTATATTATAATAATAATAATAATAATAATAATAACCTCAAATGTCACTCTACCAGGCCTTTTAAGGCCAGACTCAGTCGACTCCACGTGGCGTTAGTATTCAGGTAGTAAGCTAACACTGCTGCCATGTGTTTCTGCTAAGTGTGCTTCCTAGCAAAAGGGAGAACACACGGAGCTAATGCTTAAATTGGAAACTTTATTATAGATTATCCAAACAATTTAACAACAGAGGAAAGGTAGTATAATAAGGTGGAACATATCCAATGACATGTATTAATCATGTATAGATGCATACAGTTACAACAGTGAGAACAATAATATATATCACAATTTCAATACCATACATAACAAGCACCATTGTTGTCTAATCCTCGCCTCTGACATACATAGCTTCTATGGAGAGCATTATGTTTCAGCTGCCAGAGGGAAAGACTAACATCCATATCATAGGTTCATACCCATAGTGCTAGTTCATATAAGTGTCAATGGTCAGAGACACCTCAAAGAGGTCCCCAAAGCGCGTTTCGCTATCTATCAATTCTAATGCTTCATCAGAGGGAGATCCAGCACGTTCTGCACATCCAGAGCTTTCGTTTTTACCTGTATCTTTAAACACACAGTAATCGGTCTAACTGATAAAGGTCGTTGCATGAATGAAATGTCTTCTTTATTTTGGACTGCCTGAACACAATAAAATTACCTTCTTTCATCATTTACCTGAGTGGTAAGTTTTTTCCAAGAATTGTATGGGATAGCATCCTACTTGGGCACCATCCACAGCAGTGATTACTATTTTGATTAACTCGCATTTTCAGTCTGCACACTCAACCCTGTTTTACCAAGTTGCCCGTTTGAAGGTGTGGTCCACAAACTTGACTCTGTAACATCAAGTGCAAACCCGCCTCTGGTGTTACAAAGTGTTGTCTACGCACTTGTCTCTACTGCGCTAAGATACTTGTTTCCAAGTCCAAATATGCTGTTCCGAGGTGCTGTCAGCACACTTATATCTGCTGAATCAAGTTGCCTGTCTGCAAACCTGGCTTTACTGTTCCAAAGTGCTGTCTGCATTCTCAGCTCTGTTGCATGAAGGTGCCTACCAGCAAATCCAACACTACCGTGCCAGGGTGCTGAAACAACGCCTCTAGTTTTTGCATGCTCCCCCAACCATATCTATTTCATTGCTCACTGTGTTGGCATTAGACATGAGCACTTCCAGAACACCCAATCAGGCCAAAAATAAGTCATCAGTCACTACTCATGATCAGAACAGCCTCGGGCCTCTGCAGTTATTTCATGGTCTGTTTGAAAACTTCTCAGAAAAAGCAGAAGGGTCAGAACTCAAATTCAAGAACAGAAATTAGTCTTACTGACCATCAGCGTCAATAAACTTCTCGCCATATTTGGCCCAAAGTAAAGTCATATACAAGATAATGCCTGGGAAGAGGGAGAAGAAATTTTAGTAAGCCAAATATAATTTTTATGGCTCACTATGAATTCAGTGTACATCAGCTATAATGGACTTTCTAAACAATCTGAAGAGAAATACATAATGCAAAATACAGATTCTTAGACAAGGACACAATATCATTATTTAAGATTCTGCATTGATTTTCAAAATCTCTCCAGCTCTGATGATGTGTGACTGCAATATTCAAACCGATATGTCAGCAGGGAAACAGCTATTAAACAGTCTGGGTTGAACAAGTTCACAAAACTTTAGCGTCAGAATGTCAGGACTTAGGCGAAATGTGGTGACAAACTTTCTGAAGATGTCAGATGTGCCATGAGATGTGCACTAGAAATGTTACCCGCTATGACTCAAGACAGAAAGTAAAACATATTAAAAAATAAGTACTATAATACTTCCCACCAGGTACGGACTGGCCCGGCATTTGAAATCACACAGGCCCATGTTATTCCCGTCCCCATGAAACAGATGGGATATATTACCCTGGATGGAGGAAAGCAAGATTTACTACAAGACCAATATTTTTAATGATACCCGTGACCTGCTGGGGTAAGTGGCGGAGTTATCGACTTGGTACTCCATCACAACTCTTAGCAGTATGAGTGTCTTGAGAACAACGATTCTGCTAACAACACAGCAGACAGGCAGCCCATGACCAGACAGGCCCTTCTGGCATTTGCCAGAATTGTCAGATGGCCAGTCCTGCCCTGCTTCCCACTATGTACAAGAATATAACTACTATAATACTGTCCCTATGTACAAGAATATAACTACTATAATACTACCTCTATGTACAAGAATATAACTACTATAATACTGCCTCCTATGTACAAGAATATAACTACTATAATACTGCCCCCTATGTACAAGAATATAACTACTATAATACTGCCCCTATGTACAAGAATATAACTACTATAATACTGCTCCTATGTATAAGAATATAACTACTATAATACTGTCCCTATGTACAAGAATATAACTACTATAATACTGGCTATAGGAAGCAGTATTATAGTAATTATATTCTTGTACATAGGGGCAGTATTATAGTACTTATATTTTTGTACATAGGAAGCAGTATTATAACTCCTATAATACTGCTGCCTATGCACAATAATATAGCTACTATAATACGGCCCCCTACGTACAAGAATATATTTACTATAATACTGCTCCTATGTACAAGAATATAACTACTACAATACTGCTGCTATGTACAAGAGTATAACTACTATAATACTGCCCCCTATGTACAAGAATATAACTACTATAATACAGCCCCTATGTACAAGAATATAACTACTATAATACTGCTCCCTATGTACAAGAATATATTTACTATAATACTGCTCCTAAGTACAAGAATATAACTACTATAATACTGCTCCCATGTACAAGAATATAAATACTATAATACTGCCCCATGTACAAGAATATAACTACTATAATACTGCCCCTATGTACAAGAATATAACTACTATAATACTGCTCCTATGTACAAGAATGTAACTACTATAATACTGCTCCCTACGTACAAGAATATAACTACTATAATACTGCCCCCTATGTACAAGAATATAACTACTATAATACTGCTTCTATGTGCAAGAATATAATTACTATAAAACTGCTCCTATGTACAAGAATATAACTACTGTAACACTGCTTGTATGTACAAGAATATAACTACTATAATACTGCTCCTATGTACAAGAATATAACTACTATAATACTTCTTCCTATGTACAAGAATATAACTACCATAATACTGCCCCTATGTATATAACTACAATAATACTGCTGCCTATGCACAATAATATATCTACTAAAATACTGCCACTATGTCCTAGAATATAACTACTATAATACTGCTCCCTATGTACAAGAATATATCTACTATAATGCTGCTCCTATGAACAAGAATATAACTACTTTAATACTGTACTGCCCCTATGTGCAAGATTATAACTACTATAATACTGCTCCTATGTACAAGAATATAACTACTAAAATATTGTCACTATGTACAAGAATATAACTACTATAATACTGCCCCTATGTACAAGAATATAGCTACTATAATACTGCTCTCTATGTACAAGAATATAACTACTATAATACTGCCCCCTATGTACAAGAATATAACTACTATAATACTGCGCATTACATACAAGAATATAATTTCTATAATACCGCCACTATGTACAAGAATATAACTATTATAATACTGCTCCTATGTACAAGAATATAACTACCAGAAGGGCTCATACTTACTTGTGAGAGACTCGCACAATTCTCTCGCATGAAAACCTGGCACTGCCGCCGGGCACTCGGACCAGAGTGTGTGGCTGCATAGAAATACATGTAGCCCCACGCTCCGGTCCGAGTGCAGGTGGCAGTGCCAGGTTTTCATGCGAAAGAATATAACTACAAGAATATAGTACAACTACTATAAATACTACTCATATGTTCAAGAATATAACTACTACAATACTGCTCCCTATGTATAAGAATATAACTGTAATACCACACCTATGTACAGGAATATAACTACTATAATACTGCCCTTATGTACAAGAATATTTCTACTATAATACTGCTCCTTTGTACAAGAATATATCTACTATAATACTGCCCCCCATGTACAAGAATATAACGACTATAATACTGCTCCTATATTTAAGAATATAACTACTATTATACTGTCCCTATGTACAAGAATATAACTAGTATAATACTGTCTCTATGTACAAGAATATAACTACTATAATACTGCCCATATGTACAAGAATATAACTACTATAATACTGCTCCCTATGTACAAGAATATAACTACTATAATATGGCTCCTATGTACAAGAATATAACTACTATAATACTGCTTCTATGTACAAGAATATAACTACTATAATACTGCTCCTATATACAAGAATATAACTACTATAATACTGCCCCTATGTACAAGAATATAACTACTATAATACTGCCCCTATGTACAAGAATATAACTACTATAATACTGCCCCCTATGTACAAGAATATAACTACTATAATACTGCTCCTATGTACAAGAATATAACTGCTATAATACTGCTCCTATGTGCAAGATTATAACTACTATAATACCGCCCCTATGTACAAGAATATAACTAATATAATACTGCTCCTATGTACAAGAATATAACTACTATAATACTGCTCCCTATGTACAAGAATATAACTACTATAATACTGCCCCCTATGTACAAGAATATAACTACTATAATACTGCTCCTATGTACAAGAATATAACTGCTATAATACTGCTCCTATATGCAAGATTATAACTACTATAATACCGCCCCTATGTACAAGAATATAACTACTATAATACTGCCCATATGTACAAGAATATAACTACTATAATACTGCTCCCTATGTACAAGAATATAACTACTATAATACTGCCCCCTATGTACATGAATATAACTACTATAATACTGCCGCTATGTACAAGAATATAACTACTATCACACTGCCCCATGTACAAGAATATAACTACTATAATACTGCCCCCTATGTACATGAATATAACTACTATAATACTGCTCCTATGTACAAGAATATAACTGCTATAATACTGCTCCTATGTGCAAGAATATAACTACTATAATACTGCCCCTATGTACAAGAATATAACTAATATAATACCGCTCCTATATACAAGAATATAACTACTATAATACCGACCCCTATGTACAAGAATATAACTACTATAATACTGCTCCTATGTGCAAGAATATAACTACTATAATACCGCCCCCAATGTACAAGAATATAACTACTATAATACTGCTCCTATATACAAGAATATAACTGCTATAATACTGCTCCCTATGTACAAGAATATAACTGATATAATACTGCTCCTATATACAAGAATATAACTACTATAATACCGCCCCCTATGTACAAGAATATAACTACTATAATACTGCCCCCTATGTACAGGAATATAACTTCTATAATACTGCCCCTATGTACAAGAATATAACTACTATAATACTGCCCCATGTATAACAATATAAAGACTATAATACTTCCCCTATGTACAAGAATATAACTACTATAATGCTGCCCCCTATGTACAGGAATATAACTACTATAATACTGCCCCCTATGTACAAGAATACAACTACTATAATACTACCCCTATGTACAAGAATATAACTACTATAATACTGCCCCTATGTACAAGAATATAACTACTATAATACTGCCCCTATGTACAAGAATATAACTACTATATTACTGACCCTATGTACAAGAATATAACTACTATAATACTGCCCCCTATGTACAGGAATATAACTTTTATAATACTGCCCCTATGTACAAGAATATAACTAATATAATACTGCCCCTATGTATAACAATATAAAGACTATAATACTTCCCCTATGTACAAGAATATAACTACTATAATACTGCCCCCTATGTACAGGAATATAACTACTATAATACTGCCCCCTATGTACAAGAATACAACTACTATAATACTGCTCCTATGTACAAGAATATAACTACTATAATACTGCCCTTATGTACAAGAATATAACTACTATAATACTGCCCCCTATGTACAAGAATATAACTACTATAATACTGCCCTATGTACAAGAATATAACTACTATAATACTGCCCCCTATGTACAAGAATATAACTACTATAATACTGCCCTATGTACAAGAATATAACTACTATAATACTGCTCCCTATGTACAAGGATATAACTACTATAATACTGCCCTTATGTACAAGAATATAACTACTATAACACTTCCATTATGCACAAGAATACAACTACTATAATACTGCTCCCTATGTACAAGAATATAACTACTATATTACTGCCCCTATGTACAAGAATATAACTATAATACTGCTCCCTATGTATAACAATATAACGACTATAATACTGCTCCTATATTTAAGAATATAACTACTATAATACTGCTCCCTATGTACAAGAATATAACTACTATATTACTGCCCCTATGTACAAGAATATAACTATAATACTGCTCCCTATGTATAACAATATAACGACTATAATACTGCTCCTATATTTAAGAATATAACTAGCATAAATTTGGAAAGGGAAAGAGGTGCCTCATAAATGTGAGCTTACTAAATAAGACTACAATTATATAACTACTAGAATACTGCCCCTATGCACTACTGAGCGTACCTTCCCTGTAACTAATGTATGATTCTCTGTTTCTCATCATTGTTTCTTGGTTGTGTCTACGGGTTTTGCTTCAGTGAGATGACGGGTGTATTGCCCCATACAACCACTTCCTGTATGTCACACAGGTGCAGGCATTCTGACTCAAACCCACACGTCTGGTTTATTCTTTTGTATTATGATTTTCTCTTTAGTTTTATTTTTTCGTTGTGTAGCTTTGGTGTTATTCAGAATATCTTTCCCTATTGATACACCTCAGCCACAAATCCCGGTCCTGGACGTACCATACATGGTGACAAAGACTGGTACTCAACAGTGTGGCTTCCATTTGATTTTTTTTCCATCGTGGTGGATAGTATACTGTCAAGAACACTGGAGATGGAATATGACTGAATGTAATAGGGGAATGTAGGTACTTTTCCTTTCTTATCACATTGCCCTGGGCCTAATTTTTTTTTTTTAGTCTTGGAAAACACCTTTAAGACCCGCGATCTAGACCAAAACCTTTCCAAAATGTCAAGAGCTCTGTCCCATTCCCCAATCTTCTGAGTCAGAAAGTCCTGCAAGGGTTAGTGACAAAATCCCTGAGGTAAAGGGAACATTTTCATCTGTGCTCTAACATTTGCATATCCTGCCGACTGCACATCTGTAGGAGCTTAATGTCTAGTTTTGGCTTCTCCTATGGACACTTTTCACCTGGTGACAGGTCTTCTGACACTTTTAAACTAGTACATCCATCCTGATCAGAACAATAACAAAAAGAAATCTTCAAAAATGTCACCATAAACATGACTTTTCCTGTCTTCTTCTTGGGTCCTAGATGTTCAGCACTCGATGGATGTTCTCAGAGCCTCAGCAGAACGCTGGCCTGAACCTGCCTCCTGAACATAAGGTAAGCCCACGCCCGAAGGTCGTGAAAAGCTCCATGAGCTGCAACGTGTTAGTCATGCCTAATAGGAGACGGATGTTCCTGTCCAGGCCTGCTCCCCTCGTCGTATCACTCGCCCCGCAGCAGGCGTGCTGCAAGTATGGACAGAACGTGGCTCGAGAACACAAATCTTCCCTCCACTTGTAGGCTGACAGAGAAATCAGAGGATGAGAACTAAATAGTTTACACATCTAATGAAAAAATCTGATTGATAATGGTGTAGAGACCACTACTCACTACTGTGAGATTGGTGTTTTCTTTGTCTTGACTGACAGACTGGTTACTATGGAGACACTTCCAAGTAGCCAGTCTGTCTTAGATTACTTAGGTCTTTGCCTTGAATTGGCATTAAACCGAGGCCACTTGTGGAACAAGTGGGTCGCCCTACCAGGGCTGTGGGGTACTCTGTACCTGGCCGATCTCTCAGAGGGGAATGTCACAGCAACGGTGACCCGGTCCGTGGCCCTGGGCGCCCATGTAAAAGGGATGAAGTGATGGAATAAAGTTTATGAGTGAATGATTCGTGACGCCACCTGTGGTGTTCGCAATGAAGATGTTAAGCCGACGCTGCGGACAGATCCTCTGGGACAGATGGTGGGGTGCAGCAATGATGGTGTAGCCCTCCACAGGCAGGGCTGTAGTCCCAGGGCAGAGTAGATGAAGAGGGTAGGTGTTGAGGAAGAGGGTGTAGTGTTTGGCACAGAGATGTAGCAGTGCTGGAGAGGTTGCAGGAAGAAGGCAAGGACACAACAGGGTGCAGTTTCTTTACCTTTACTTTGCTTGGCAAATGCAGTCCAGGGTCCTGATTACAGATGGAACAGGAGCAGGCTAGCCTGGAAGCAACTCAGTGATCTCTCTATGCAGATGGGGTGTGTAGTCTCCTTCCTAGCGCTTAGTTTTAGGTACTTGCAGTACTGTGTTACACTGAAGTTCCACTTTCTTATTCTCTTTAGAACTCCCTCGTATGGCAGACAGCTGTAGCCTTTCTCCTTCTGGCTCACACGTCGCTGTTGTGCCTCCGAGTCTTATGTGGGAATAGAGCATTTACAGCTTCCTATTCCTCCAGTTTCTGTTGCAGGACCATCAGTGTCCGTACAGCCGTGGAGACCAGGCTCCAGATCATGCGCTATAGCTGGGAATGAGCCTGAACTCTCTGCTCAATCTCCCAGCTCTTCTCCTCACGTCCACACACGTTGCCCTCCTCACATGAACTCCTAATTTCCCCTTCCTGGCCCCCAGAGAGCAGCTCTTCCCCCAGCTTTGGGTTCAGAGCATCCTCTGCTGGCCCGGAGTGGGAGCTGTGTTGTGTGTTGTAGTTAACTGCCAGAGAGATCCTTTATTGCTTCCAAGCATGACATCACACTCCCTAGGAGGAAGGCAATGCCACTGTGGCGACCATACTCCTGGGGGCGCCACACAAGAAGGCCTTGAAAGTCCTCTCGATTCAGGACTATCAGCCTCTCAAAACCTTTGTACTTTTTATATCAGTCCCTCATTTTATTAGCCATTTCCACAGAAACTGTCAAAAAAAGTTACTTTTAGTAGCGGTTGTCAGGCATCATACCCATAGCAACCAGTGTGCCTCAGGAAGTTGTGACAGAGTCAAGTGGGAGGTACCTAAAAAATGTAATTGATAAAGCTTCAAGTATAAAATCTAGTAAGTACAACTTTTTAAAAAATTGGTCTACAGTCTCTTTGGGGGGCTGTCAGGCATCATATTCCTAGCATTCAGTCTGGTACAGTGTTAAGGCGTCCAAATGGAGGTACCCTAAAAATCTGATGACTACAACTTTAAGAATTAAAGTGATAGAAAAGATGGGTGGAGACTTCCTTAGACTCCTCCTCCACGACACTTTCCCTCTAGATGTTAATAGAATGGTGAATGTCAATTCCCTTTTATAAGCTCCAAAGAAAGGTGCCTTGTGGGTGCTGGGTGCCCAGTTTATGGAATAATAAAAACAGAATGTCCTCATTTTAGAATTAGATCAAAGAACTGTCTCAAATATCCAGAGGGTTCACAAACATTTCACTCCAATACCCCTTTATTGTCAGTTGTAGGGGGTTGTAAGATTTCCACAGACCCTTATGTGTATATCTGCATTGAGACTGAGGGGGTTGCAAAATTTTGGCACCCGCTAGTCAAGTCATCTACCGTGGGTCTACAAAGAAAGGTCCAGTGCCTAATGGTGAGTACTGCAGATGTAAAAATGACCTTGTGTACATATCTGGAAGCAGAGAAGTGTGCGTGATGTAATAATTACAGAGCTGAGTCACCCGCCTCTGCCCGCAGTAAATAAGCATTTTCTCCCATAGACCCGACGTCTCAGTGCACAGCTATATCCGGCGTCTCTGTGTGACTGAGGCATCAGAACAAGCCCAGACCTCCGGCCATACACCTCCATGGTGGGCACAATCCACAGCTTGTCTGTAAGCGCTGAGCCAGGCAGGAACCTGTGCCCGCAGTGTGGGAATGTGGCATCCATGTTCTAAATATGGATGCATTATACAACACGCTGAGAACTTGATGTACAATGGAGGAATGATGCCCTTCTTGGCAGTCTGCCCTGTCAGCCCTGTCTCAGTGCTGATGATTTTTGGTTAATTCGTTTACTTGGACACTTTATGGCACTATTACTTGGGCATTGTATGGTGCTATTACTTAGACAATGTATGCCATTATTACTTGGTTACTTGCCACTATATGGAACGTTATAGTGCTAATACTTTAGCAATGTATGGAATTATTACTTAGGCACTCTATGACACTACTAATTGGACTCTGTATGGCACTATTACTTGGACACTGTATGGCATTATTATTTAGGCACTTTATGACACTACTAACTGTCCACTGTGTGGCATAATTAATTGAACATTGTATGGCACTATTACTTGGACACTGTATAGCTGTATTAATTGGACACTGTATGAGACTAATATTTGGACACTGTATGGCACTATTTGGGCTCTGTATAGCTGTATTAAATGAACACTGTATGACACTAATATTTGCACTATTACTTGTGCACTACAGTGCCTTGCAAAAGTAATCAGCCCCCTGAACTTTTCAGTCTTTTCCCACATATCATGCTTCAAACATAAAGATACCAAATGTAAATTTTTGGTGAAGAATCAACAACAAGTGGGACACAATTGTGAAGTTGAAGGAAATTTATTGGTTATTTTACATTTCTGTGGAAATTCAAAAACTGAAAAGTGGGGCGTGCAATATTATTCGGCCCCTTTAACTTAATACTTTGTTGCGCCACCTTTTGCTGCGATTACAGCTGCAAGTCGCTTGGGGTATGTCTCTATCAGTTTTGTACATCGAGAGACTGAAATTCTTGCCCATTCTTCTGTCATGATCCAGGATGGGATTTCGCTTTGACCCGTCCTGGATAGACGATGGGTTAATTGTTTCTGCCTCTCTCTGGCAGAGAGCGGCTATTTAGTGCTCACTGGACCTGGGTCTGGTGTCAGTTATACTCCTGCCCTCGGCTGAGTTAAGTGACCTTGTGCGTATGTGTGCCTTGTGCCTGATAACTTGTTGCCTGCTTGGTTGTGATCCGGTTCTGTCCCTGTTATGAGTTCTGCCTGTCCCTATTGTACTGCGCTACCTCTCGTGTATGACTCTCTGCTTGTGACCCGACTTCTCTCTGCTTGTCCCCTTGGTACCACGTCGCCCTCTTGTGTATGACCTTTGGCTTTGTCTGACTACCCGTCTGTTTGTCCCTCCTGTGCCTCGTTTGCCCGTACTGTTGTGACCTCCGTTTTGCCTGACTCTGAGTTGTTGTATGATGTCCTGTCCTATCTGAATACAGGACGCTAAGCCACGCCCCCTTGCTGTCACATGACCATAGGTCCTGTGCCAGCTTGCTCATTTTCAGTGTCCGCAGGTCCTGTGCCTCTTTACTTTCCAGCGCTGACTGGACCCTGACACTATTAGCTTGAAGCACGCCTGGTCACCTCTGCAGCCCTGCTCCCCAGGTAACTTTTAGCACTGCTTCTGTATTCAGGACACGCGCACTGGCTCTATGAGCAAGTGTAGTGTGGTGTCTCTGACATCTTCCTTGGCAAACAGCTCGAGCTCAGTGAGGTTTGCTGGAAATCGTTTGTGAACAGCAGTTTTCAGCTCTTTCCACAGATTCTCGATTGGTTCAGGTCTGGACTTTGGCTTGGCCATTCTAACACCTGGATACATTTATTTGTGAACCATTCCATTGTAGATTTTGCTTTATGTTTGGGATCATTGTCTTGTTGGAAGACAAATCTCCGTCCCAGTCTCAGGTCTTTTGCAGACTCCAACAGGTTTTCTTCAAGAATGGTCGTGTATTTGGCTCCATCCATCTTCCCATCAATTTTAACCCTCTTCCCTGTCCCTGCTGAAGAAAAGCAGGCCCAAACCATGATGCTGCCACCACCATGTTTGACAGAGGGGATGGTGTGTTCAGGGTGATGAGCTGTGTTGCCTTTATGCCAAACATATCGTTTGGCATTGTTGCCAAAAAGTTTGATTTTGGTTTCATCTGACCAGAGCACCTTCTTCCACATGTTTGGTGTGTCTCCCAGGTGGCTTGTTGCAAACTTTAAACAACACTTTTTATGGATATCTTTGAGAAATGGCTTTCTTCTTGCCACTCTTCCATAAAGGCCAGATTTGTGCAGTGTACGACTGATTGTTGTCCTATGGACAGACTGTCCCACCTCAGCTGTAGATCTCTGCAGTTCATCCAGAGTGATCATGGGCCTCTTGGTTGCATCTCTGATCAGTCTTCCGCTTGTTTGAGATGAAAGTTTAGAGGGACGGCCGGGTCTTGGTAGATTTGCAGTGGTATGATACTCCTTCCATTCCAATATGATCACTTGCACAGTGCTCCTTGGGATGTTTAAAGTTTTGGAAATCATTTTGTATCTAAATCCAGCTTTAAACTTCTCCACAACAGTATCACAGACCTGCCTGTTGTGTTTCTTGGTCTTTATGATGCTCTCTGTGCTTCAAACAGAACCCTGAGACTATCACAGAGCAGGTGCATTTATACGGAGACTTGATTACACACAGGTGGATTATATTTATCATCATTAGTCATTTAGGACAACATTGGATCATTCAGAGATCCACAATGAACTTCTGGAGTGAGTTTGCTGCACTGAAAGTAAAGGGGCCGAATAATATTGCACGCCCCACTTTTCAGTTTTTGAATTTCCACAAAAATTTAAAATAAACAATAAATTTTGTTCAACTTCACAATTGTGTCCCACTTGTTGTTGATTCTTCACCAAAAATTTACATTTGGTATCTTTATGGTTGAAGTGTGATATGTGGGAAAAGGTTGAAAAGTTCCAAGGGGCCGAATACTTTCGCAAGGCACTGTATATGGCATTATTGGGTACTGTACTATTTTAACACTGTATGGCACTATTACTTAGATTCTGTATGGCACTATTGTTTGAACACTGTATGGCATTATTACTGTAGTACTGTATGATGCTATTACTTAGACCCTGTATGATAGTATTACTTGGACACTGTCTAGTACTATTACTTGGCTATTACTATTGTAATGGTACTATTACTTGGGCACTCTATGGTGCTATTACTGGGATACTGTATGACACTATTACATGTACATTGTAATTGTTACTTTGATTCTATCTGGTACTATTACTTAGAGACCGCATGGCACTATTACTTATACATTGTAAGCTGCTATTACTTGGACATTTTATGGCACTATTACTTGGGAACAGTAATTCACTTTTCTATGATTGCTATTAGGCACCTTTTGGCAGTATAATGCTTTCCACCACACAGGAGTTTTCATAGAAATCCTTAGACCATAGGCCAACAATCACAGGCCTGTGCATTGCCCCAGTATTAATCTTCCCAGTGAGCACTTGGACAATGCGAGAGTCACTACATAGAGGGTGATTTTCCCCTGATATTCAGTTCATAAATGAGATGACTACATGCAACTTGGACATCACTAGGATAATTCATGCATCCGGACGGTTACATCTGACCTCTGGCGGTATAAATATGAGTCTAAAATATTTCTGACTATCCTCACACCTATAGTCAATCCAGATCCATTAAGTAACTGTCATAGACATCAAAGGGAACTGGCCATTAGAACAAGACTTTTCAGAATATGACACTACTTTATTATTTTATCAAAACTGAACACATACATCCACTAAATAGTTTCCCCAAAGCACAATTAGGGCATCTGAAGAAGTAAGCTCCGCCCCCGAGTAGATTAAGGCTGTGTTCACACACAGCGTTTTTTTAGCGGTCTTTTTAGCAGATTTTCCCATAAAACTGCGAAAAATAAGCTTCCCATTCATTTCTATGCATTTTGCACTTTTTGTGCATACTGATGCATTTTTTATCGTGAAAAAACCACTTTGCGGTAAAAAAAAAACACAGCATGTTCATTAATTTCGTGGATTTTTCTGCGTTTCTGGCTATTTCTATGCGTCTTGAAAACGCGCGGAAAAAAACGCATAAAAAACGGACATTTTTTGCGCAGAAAACGCGCGGTTTCTGGGAAGGGAGTCAGGTTTTTGAGCAGAAATTTTCTGCTACGTGTGCACTTAGCCTGAGCCTCCTCTGAATCTTAGGGGCAGTGCTGATTTGAAATTTGTCATGTGACTCTTCTTACCTCAACAGATTGGCTGGGCACTCACAATAGGGAGGGCCATCCATGACAATCTAGGTAGCTGCTTAGTTTCTACTATAACATTCGCCCTCACTTAGTTTATTAGGCTAAGTGCACACGTAGCAGAACATTTCTGCTCAAAAACCTGACTCCCTTCCCAGAAACCGCACCTATTTTTGTCTTCGCGTCTTTGATGTGTTTTTTTCTGGCGCGTTTTCAAAACGCATAGAACTAGCCAGAAACGCGGAAAAATCCGCAAAATTAATGAGCATGCTGCGCTTTTTTCGCAGTAAAAAACGCATCAATGTGCACAAAAAGTACTAAATGCATAGAAATGAATGGAAAGCTTCTTTTTTTGCGTTTTTCACGCAGATTTTTTGGCAAATCCGTGGGAAAAACCGCGAGAAAAACGCTGTGTGTGAACACAGCCTTAGATGGCTTGTAAGATGAGATACCTACTAGGAGGCCTTTACATCTGAGAGGTTTCCAAAATGGCCATAAAGCATAGTCATCAGAGGACTGGTAATCCCTATAAAATGCACTGCTGCATATTACAGGGTGTTTTACGCCTAAAGCCTGAGTCCACCCAACCGCACCAATATACCCGTCATTATTATGGCCCAGGCCAGGAAGAGGAGAGATTTCCCGGGTCCTCACATTGCTTTGGCAGCCTTGCCAACAATCTCCACAAGGCCGCGACGTTCGGGAGCCCCCCACAAGCTCCAAGAGAGGTTATGTCATATAGACAGTGACACCCCCTTATACAAACCCAGATTTTGGTTTGCGGGGTGAATACAGTCCTCGATTACAAACTTGGTGACTTTCTTCCTGACCCTATCTATTTTTCTGTGTGGGATATATAATGCACAAGAGCTGACGTTTCTCCCAGCCGGTTACAACACCCAGGGTGTGGTATACAGGAGCCGAGGTGGGGGCGGCGGGGCCGAGTACAACAAACGACATGCTGCAAATTCACTTCCTGTTCTTTCAACAAAACAAGTAGAGGGATGTGAGGAAACAGAAAGGGTTTTTTACTTTTTAAAACCAGTTACTGTATAATGGTCTTCGAGGACACAATGGAGGACGCAGGTTTGTAGAGGACGCTAGGAAGAAAGGACGAAGTACGAGTACGAGCCGGGCAGGAAGTGCCATTTCATATACCCAGCATGCACTGCACATAACGAGACGTCACAGGTCTGGACTGGACAGAGAAAGCATCACACCAAAAAGGATACACGGCTCAGCAGACAGTATCACACAGGATAGGATTAGATACACGGCTCAGCAGACAGTATCACACAGGATAGGATTAGATACACGGCTCAGCAGACAGTATCACACAGGATAGGATTAGATACATGGCTCAGCAGACAGTATCACACAGGATAGGATTAGATACACGGCTCAGCAGACAGTATCACACAGGATAGGATTAGATACACGGCTCAGCAGACAGTATCACACAGGATAGGATTAGATACACAGCTCAGCAGTCATTATCACACAGGATAGGATTAGATACACAGCTCAGCAGACAGCATCACCCAGGATAGGATTAGATACACAGCTCAGCAGACAGTATCACACAGGATAGGATTAGATACACGGCTCAGCAGACAGTATCACACAGGATAGGATTAGATACACAGCTCAGCAGTCATTATCACACAGGATAGGATTAGATACACAGCTCAGCAGACAGCATCACCCAGGATAGGATTAGATACACAGCTCAGCAGACAGTATCACACAGGATAGGATTAGATACACAGCTCAGCAGTCATTATCACACAGGATAGGATTAGATACACAGCTCAGCAGTCATTATCACACAGGATAGGATTAGATACACAGCTCAGCAGACAGTATCACACAGGATAGGATTAGATACACGGCTCAGCAGACAGTATCACACAGGATAGGATTAGATACACAGCTCAGCAGACAGTATCATGCAGGATAGGATTAGATACACAGCTCAGCAGTCAGTATCACACAGGATAGGATTAGATACATAACTCCGCAGACAGTATCACACATGATAGGATTAGATACATAACTCAGCAGACAGTATCACACAGGATAGGATTAGATACACGGCTCAGAAGACAGTATCACACAGGATAGGATTAGATACACAGCTCAGCAGTCAGTATCACACAGGAGAGGATTAGATACACAGCTCAGCAGTCAGTATCACACAGGAGAGGATTAGATACACAGCTCAGCAGACAGTATCACACAGGATAGGATTAGATACACAGCTCAGCAGTCAGTATCACACAGGAGAGGATTAGATACACGGTTCAGCAGTCAGTATCACACAGGAGAGGATTAGGTACACGGCTCAGCAGTCAGTATCACACAGGATAGGATTAGATACACGGCTCAGCAGTATCACACAGGATAGGATTAGATACACGGCTCAGCAGACAGTATCCCACAGGATAGGATTAGGTACATGGCTCAGCAGACAGTATCCTACAGGATAGGATTAGATACACAGCTCAGCAGACAGTATCACACAGGATAGGATTAGATACATAACTCAGCAGACAGTATCACACATGATAGGATTAGATACACGGCTCAGCAGACAGTATCACACAGGATAGGATTCGATACATAACTCCGCAGACAGTATCACACATGATAGGATTAGATACATAACTCAGCAGACAAAGCAGACAGTATCACACAGGATAGGATTAGATACACAGAGCTGCAGAAAGTATCACACAGGATAGGATTAGATACACAGCTCAGCAGACAGTATCACACAGGATAGGATTAGATACACAGCTCAGCAGTCAGTATTACACAGGATAGGATTAGATACACGGCTCAGCAGTCAGTATCACACAGGATAGGATTAGATACACAGCTCAGCAGTCAGTATCACACAGGATAGGATTAGATACATAACTCAGCAGACAGTATCACACATGATAGGATTAGATACATAACTGAGCAGACAGTATCACACAGGATAGGATTAGATACACAGCTCAGCAGTCAGTATCACACAGGATAGGATTAGATACATAACTCAGCAGACAGTATCACACATGATAGGATTAGATACATAACTGAGCAGACAGTATCACACAGGATAGGATTAGATACATAACTCAGCAGACAGTATCACACAGGATAGGATTAGATACATAACTCAGCAGACGGTATCACACAGGATGGGATTAGATACACAGCTCAGCAGTCAGTATCACACAGGATAGGATTAGATACACGGCTCAGCAGGCAGTATCACACAGGATAGGATTAGATACATAACTCAGCAGACAGTATCACACAGGATAGGATTAGATACACAGCTCAGCAGTCAGTATCACACAGGATAGGATTAGATACATAACTCAGCAGAGAGTATCACACATGATAGGATTAGATACATAACTCAGCAGACAGTATCACACAGGATAGGATTAGATACATAACTCAGCAGACAGAGCAGACAGTATCACACAGGATAGGATTAGATAAGATACATAGCTCAGCAGACCGTATCACACAGGTTCCCCTTGCCACAGTGTGCACATCACTAGATACATATTTCACAGAGTGAGCATTGCACAGAACCCACTTCTGCTAGTTGACAGTAGGATCACGTCAGCCATAGTACCCTGTCTGTCTGCGGTTCTATGGGACTTTTGTGCAGACACAGCTGAGGCATGAGCAGCATGGACTGGAGTCTGCGTGACAGGAATCAGAGAGCCCCCCCTCCCTCTCTGTCAGTAAGTCAGCTAACATAGGTGGTAGCTGGAAACAGGATTCACTAAATACGCTTTGTATATACCGGTCACTAACCGTTATAAAGGACACCAATCCCCATTGTATTCAGAGTGTCATGCTAATCATATTACAGAAGAAGAGTAGGGATGTGACAACTATGCTGACAAAATTTTTGGGTCAAAAAAAGATTTCACTTCTTAAGCTTTTTTATCTGCTAATGACCCCATACTAAGAGGGAAAGAATATATAATACTGCACTCTATGTACAAGAATATAACTACTATAATACTGCACTCTATGTACAAGAATATAACTACTATAATACTGCTCCTATGTTGAAGAATATAACTACTATAATACTGCCCCTATGTACAAGAATATAACTACTATGATACTGCTCCTATGTAGAAGAATATAACTACTATAATACTGCCCCTATGTACAAGAATATAACTACTATAATACTGCTCCTATGTACAAGAATATAACTACTATAATGCTGCTCCTATGTACAAGAACATAACTACTATAATACTGCTCCTATGTACAAGAATATAACTACTATAATACTGCTCCTATGTACAAGAATACAACTACTATAATACTGCCCACTATGTACAAGAATATAACTACTATAATACTGCTCCTATGTACAATAATATAACTACTATAATACTGCCTATGTACAAGAATATAACTACTATAATACTGCTCCTATGTACAAGAATATAACTACTATAATACTGCTCCTATGTACAGGAATATAACTACTATAATACTGCTCCTATGTACAAGAATATAACTACTATAGTACTGCTCCTATGTACAGGATTATAACTACTATAATACTGCTCCTATATACAAGAATATAACTACTATAATACTGCCCCTATGTACAAGAATATAACTACTATAATACTGCTCCTAGTACAAGAATATAACCAATATAATACTGCTCCTATGTGCAAGAATATAACTACTATAATACTGCCCCTATGTACAAGAATATAACTACAATAATACTGCCCCCTATGTACAAGAATGTAACTACTATACTACTGCTCCTATGTACAAGAATATAACTACTATAACATTAGGCTAAGTGCACACGTTGCAGAAAATTTCTGCTCAAAAACCTGAATCCCTTCCCAGAAACCGCACCTATTTTTCCGCGGCGGTTTTTGCGTGGTTTTTGCTCGTGTTTGATGCGTTTTTTTCTGCAGCGGTTTCAAACCGCATGGAAGAAGCCAAAACCACGGAAAAATCCGCAAAATTAATGAGCATGCTGCGTTTTTTACCGCGATGCGTTTTTTTTCGCGGTAAAAAACGCATCAATGTGCACAAAAAGTGCAAAATGCATAGAAATGACTGGGAAGCTTATTTTTAGCGGTTTTATAGCGGTTTTATAGTGAAAACCACGGTAAAAACCGCTAAAAAAACGCTGTGTGTGATCAAAGCCTAATACTGCTTCCATGTACAAGAATATAACTACTATAATACTGCCCACTATGTACAAGAATATTACTATTATAATACTGCTCCTATGTACAGGAATATAACTACTATAATACTGTTCCTATATACAGTAATATAACTACTATAATGCTGCTCCTATGTACAAGGAATATAACTATTATAATACTGCTGTCATCTACAAAAATATAACTATCATAATACTGCCCCTTTGTACAAGAATGTAACTACTATAATACTGCCCCTATGTACAAGAATATAACTACTATACTACTGCTCCCCTGTGTACAAGAATATAACTACTATAATACTGCCTTCTATGTACAAGACTATAACTACTATAATACTGCCCCTATGTACAATAACATAACTACTATAATGCTGCTCCTATGTACAAGAATAAAACTACTATAATACTGACCCTATGTACAAGGAATATAACTACTATAATCTCTCCTTCACATGCCATATACAATCTCTTGCCCGCTCTTGCCATTTACACCTAAAGAACATCTCTAGAATCCACCCTTTTCTCACCATGGAAACAACAAAAACCCTCACTGTAGCATCGATCCACACCCGCCTGGATTACTGCAACGCTTTATTAATTGGTCTCCCCGTCACTTGACTATCTCCTCTCCAGTCCATACTTAATGCAGCAGCCAGGGTCGTCCATCTGGCTAATCGGTACTCGGACGTGTTCGCTCTTCGTCAGTCATTACACTGGCTGCCCATTCATTATAGGATCCAATTCAAAGTACTTGTTCTCACCCACAAAGCTCTCCACAGTGCTGCACCCCCTACATCTCCTCCCTCATTTCTGTCTATCGGCCTAGCCGATCGCTGCGCTCTGCAAACGACTTTCGACTAACCTCTGCACTAATCCGTACCTCCCATTCCCAACTCCAAGACTTCTCCCGTGCTGCTCCTATCCTCTGGAATGCTTTACCCCAAGAAATTAGGACTAACCACAATTTGCATAGTTTTCGGCGCTCCCTCAAAACACATTTGTTCAGAGCGGCTTATCACGTTCACTAATCAAAGTCATTCTATGTGTAAGTGTGCGTGTATAGCCCATTCACTATCTCCATCCATCCCTCACTCCCTCAAGATGGCTGGACCTTCATTGTAAATACATCATTGTAAATACACAGCTGTACTTTGTATCTCCCTCACCTCATGGTAGATTGTAAGCTGTCACGAGCAGGGTCATCTTATTTCGTCTTATTTTGCTTTAATTATTGTATTGTTAACGTTGTTACTTATGACTTGTGTTTTGAAACTGTTAAACTGTAAAGCACTGCAGAATATGTTGGCGCTATATAAAGATTATTATTATTATTATTATTAATAATACTACTCCCTATGTACAAGAATATAACTACTATAATACTGCGCTCTATGTACAAGAATGTAACTAATATAATACTGTCCCTATGTACAAGAATATAACTACTATAATACTGTCCCTATGTACAAGAATATAACTACTATACTACTGCTCCCCTGTGTACAAGAATATAACCTATGTACAAGACTATAACTACTATAATACTGTCACTGGTAAAGAACTACCAGTTTTTGTGTCTCTGGATATAAAGATGGATTTTGGACTAATGTGCTTTTAATGAAAATGGAATAAAAGTTATTTTTTATGGATATCACCCATGCTGGACTTCTGCTTCACCTTTATACTACTTGCAGCACTGCATGATCTGCTCGGTGGGACTGGAGAGGAGGTGAGCTGATCTTTGTTGCTTTTTTTTTTTTTACTATAATACTGCCCCCTATGTACAATAATATAACTACTATAATGCTGACCCTATGTACAAGGAATACAACTATTATAATACTGCCCCTATGTACAAGAATATAACTACTATACTACTGCTCCCCTGTGTACAAGAATATTACTACTATAATACTGCCCTCTATGTACAAGAATATAACTACGATAATACTGCTTCTATGTACAAGAATATAACTACTATAATGCTGCCCCTATGTACAAGAATATAACTACTATAATACTGCTCCTATGTACAAGAATATAACTACTATAATGCTGCCCCTATGTACAAGAATATAACTACTATAATACTGCTTCCTATGTACGAGAATATAACTACTATAATACTGCTCTTATGTGCAAGAATATAACTACTAGAATACTGCTCCTATGTACAAGAATATAACTACTATAATACTGTGTCATGATCCAGGTTGGATGATGACACATAAAAGCACATGTATCCTTTTTTTTCCTTAAGCTGTGTGCTTAAGTTTGGTTTTTCCCCCCGGTGGTCATTAGGATTATTACACAGTGGTGTCTTTTGTTCTAGTTTGCCCCCGGTCGTGGTTAGCGTTATTACACGGGAATCACTAACAGGTGTGATTCCTCTGACTTAACTATAAAGGTGTGTCATGTTCTCTCACTGGGGTTGGTGATAGTGTTCATTTCCAACCATCCTTGGTGGAGAAAGGAGCTAGAGAGAGTTCCTTGCAGCACGGTCAGAGTCCTGGTGTGGAAGGAGTCAGAGGGGATTTCCTTGCAGCTCTGACAGAGCTTGGTGGCAGCTATTCAGGAGGAAAGCTGCATTCTGGTGGTGGACTCTGTTGCTGGGAGCAAGAGCAACAGAGCAAAGCTAAGTGGTGTTTCCCTGTTTGTGCCTTTCCTTTGTGTGTTTGAGTGCAGTGGTGGGATTAGTCTCTGCACCAGCCATTTCACTAGAAAGGGGTAGGTGCAGGGCGAGCTAGGGGTTAAAGGTATCCTGAGCGGCGCCCGGTGCGGAACCGGCCTAGGGATCAGTAGGAGTGTAGAGACACTGACTCAGGGGAGTGCAGGAGGTCTCCACGTCCCCGTTCCCTATTGCAGGGCCCACCGTTGTAACTGTTTCCCCTTCCCCCGTGTCTTGTTGTTTTAGTTACCGGCCTGCAGGCTGTGTCACACAGGACAGTTTCACGTGCCGTGTCTTGTTGTTTCAGTTACCGGCCTGCTGGTCGCGTCACACAGGACGGGTCCACGTGACATACTGCTCCTATGTACAAGAATATAACTACTATAATACTGCTACTATGTACAAGAATACAACTACTATAATTCTGCCCCCTATGTACAAGAATATAACTATGATAACACTGTCCCTATATACAAGGTAAATTTAGTAGACAGATGAAATATAGAATTAGTTTTGCACTACTAATATATCCTGGAATATGTCACAGGGGTTAAAATATAGTTGCACTGTCCACCGCCAAACCCCACCCCCATCTAAACCTCGTGGTTCTAGGCAAACAGAACTTATGTTTTTTTGTTTGAATACATGATTGTATGAAATGATATTAAATTGGCGCCCCAGGACATAGCAGATATGAGTAAAATGACATCCCTAACCTCTTAAGAAAGTAATTGAAATGAGCCACTTCATCACAATCTCGGGTGGTGTGGGGTGGGAAATCCTTGTTTGCACGCATACAATGGATAGTGGGGACAAACAAATGTAACACTCAGTTTTTTAGGAAATCCCAGCAACTCATGTTTTCTGCTATTGTTTGCCCCGTTTAGTTAATCCCGGAGCATCTGTTTAATTTTCCCCCCTAGACAGCAATTCTCATGGCTTGTAACTTGACCTTCATCGCGGAGTCATTGCACTGTCCTTCCTGATAAAACAAGCTATACCTTGCTCATGCTGCACAGTGTCCCTTTCCCTTTTATCCTGAGTCATGGATAAAGGACACACCTACAACCCACCATCATGACTGGATTACAAGAGCCTATACTCAGGTTATATAACTCACCTAGTAATAAAGAGTTAATGAAGGGGAGGGTGTAAAATAAAGACCAATAACCTCCCAGAATTAGTTGTCACTTTCCCTCCCCCATAGAAATTGCTACACGCCAGGATGGTGGACTATCCAACTATCATCATATTGCAAAGCATCAAGGCCCAACTTTTTTTCTAAACCATGTCTCTACCATTGTCATCATTTTTTGGAAGTATAATAAAAATGGAAATAGGATTCTGTCTTCCTGTTCTGTTTTTACAAAAACCTTACCCTTCCTATCTACATCCCTACCTATTTGGTTGCCCATGAACCCCTCTTCACGTGATTGTCCTGAAGTATTTCAACTGCTCCTGGAAGATGCAGAGCATTGAAGGTCTGGGCCTTCCCCAGGGGCCATATTAGAATTTTGAATTCCATGCCGACCTAGTAAATCACATATGGAAACACTGTGCTCATATTTCGTAATGAGGATGGGAGAGAGATGGAGACAGGATCTCAAAAGGGTCTGGAGGACCACAGGCACAACCAGTACGATTCTTGGTAACCGCTACATAAGGGTTCAAATTCATGGTAAGGTGGACTGCCTGCTGCAACGCAAGACTATCTTAAATTCATAATCACTATGGCCAAAACATTTAGCAAGCAGGTCAATAATAATTTCCTGTGCAGTACATCAAAAAACAGTCAATCGTATTGATTTTCGCTTAGGGCAGAAAAAATTCTTGATATATCAGAGAATGTCATCAAAGGATTGAACAAAATATCCCAGGAGTTGTGTGATCGGGGCTTCAGCTTGATGTCTAAAGTTTAAAAGTTGGTTCTAATGGTTTGTCTTGGTTCCCCATCGAAGCAGCTCGTGCTTTACAATTATAGTAGACAAGCCCGGGACCTAAGCCAGCATGATCACGACCCACAAGAATGGCAATCATATCACAATGTACAGAGAGCAAGACTTTGGTAGTAACATAGAGCCATCCTAAAGAGTAGAGGCAAATAACCAAGCTGAACATCCTCGATCAAGTCCCCACCCGACCCAAGCAGAATGAAACCTCCTCCATAGTCAAGGGGTTAACCTCCGTAATTTGTTTTCCCAGGAGCAACCTACATTATTCCGTAATCTATGAATCTCTTCATCTCAAAGGAAATTTCCACACAGCACTGGAGCAAGTCCCGAAATAACAACCTTAATTTTGCTTCCAACACAAAAAGAAAACAATTACAGCAATCTTTTATGGAATTTTATAAAGTTTGCAGATACATAATTTTTAGATGAAGAAACCAGGGGTGGGTGAAAAACGCAGAAGTGGTGCAAATGTTTCTATTATGCTTTTCCTCTGACCGTTCCACTCCTGGTTTTGGCTTACAAATACTGGGGTAAAAAACTCACCAAATACTCGATGTGTGCACATGGCCTAAGACTCAAGATCATGTGTTGGACACAGAATTGTTAAGACGTTCAGCTAGCGCGGGGACTCGCAGAACCTCTTACCTGGTGTCGGTGAGCCTTCCAAACCTTAAGTCACCGGTTGGCTTTTCTGGTCTTCTCGGCAGCTGGTGTAAAGTTGCTGTGAAGTTGAGTTCTCCAGTGAGGTGTGGTTCCTGTGTGAGAATAAGGAAATGCTTCTGCTCTCCACTGTGTTTGTTCAGAATCTCACAGAGCACTCACAGTGGACGAGATGGAAAGTGCAAGGCGAAGAAAGAGGGGGAGGGAGGTGGCTACAAGCTTCAAACTCTTTCCCAATGCTGAGAAACTTACTTCCCCAGGGTGGAGGGAGAAGAGACTCACATAATAATGCTAACTTATGTAAAGATGACATAACATAGAAGGACAATGGACAATTTAAAGATTATAGGATGAAATACGGATACAATATTGCTCTTACCACTCTCTTTTGTCCTGAAAGCGCCCTTAGGCCGGGGTCACACTTGCGAGAAACTCGGACGAGTTTCGCACGTCAATACCCGGTACTGCCGCCGGCACTCGGGAGCGGAGCGTGCGGCTGCATGTATTTCTATGCAGCCGCACGCTCCGCTCCTGAGTGCCGGCGGCAGTGCCGGGTATTAAGATGCAAGACTCATCTGAGTTTCTCGCATGTGTGATCCCGGCCTTATTTTTAGACTCCCGCACAGGTAAAAATAAAATAAAGTATATACCTAAAAATATACCACCAGCATTCTCTATAGAAGGTGACTACCAGGATGATTATAAAGGCATGGATATGGACCTAGTAGAGGACATCTATTGGGCAAAGTCCACATGGTGATACCCTGATGATTACAAAAGCCTGGAGCTCTACCTAGTCATTACTAGCGTATAGCATCTATTTGGGCACGGTCTAATAGGTTTGTAGCTTGCACAGAGTATGAATTAGAATTGGAAAACAATTATGTTAAGTAAGTTTTACGAGAGGAAACTACTGACGTCCACTCGACACTTGGGCGATTCCAAATCTACAGTTACATTTCCTTCTTGGTATATTATTCCATCTCCTTATTCTGCTCTCTATGTCAGTCCCACGCGCCTTCCACCTTCTTAAGGCCTGAAAAGTGCAGAGCCCGTCCTGTGTGAGTCACAGTATGAATCGTACTTCATACAAGTCCTAACGTGTCGACTAAAAGAGAGCCCAACACAGCATCGCTCTCCGGTTACCTCAGGTCTGGAGAATGCATTGGAAACCATTTGCTCAGAACCGGAGGAAAGTAAAATGCTCAGGGTGTAATTAAAAAACCATAATGACAGAACGGACTGTTATTAAGAAAGTTGATAGAAAAACAATCGCAAATTCCAGACTTGTCCCGATCCTCAGTAAAAGTCGCGGGCAAGGAGCAATGATTGACCCTTCAATTATGAGATTATATTCTGCCTCACAGTCATGTGACCCTACCCCAAATAACAGCCTAAAATGTACAATGAATTTTTATTCCAACTTTGAGCCTACTCTTAATGTCCTTATTTCATGAGATTTATATAATTTAAGTAAAAATGTACACCCTGAACCAATGAGACCGAAGGTGTATCTCAGACTACCTCAGAGTCCCAGGAGCCTGTGCTGCTAAAGTGTAGTCCCAGATCACAACGATGTGGAAATAATTAGCAGGTAATCAATCACCTCTTGTAGGGTCCGACCTATATATCACATTTTTTAGGAGAAATTTGCCTTTCAAAAGTAGGATATCATGATTTCAGCATCTGTACATTGGATTTTAGCAATATTGATTGCCACTAAGTGTAGCGAAATACAACAGTGCCTTTTAAATGTCCCCTTCATGTGAATGCTCATTGGCACATGTTGAAAAATGACTTGTTTGGAATAGTGTGCATATTTAGTGAATTCGCTCCTGACTGATCAACCCCTGATAAGGTACATTTGCCTCCTCAGAACAGGAACTACACATACTGCCTCCATTCACTAGGGTGGCCGGGGTGAATTCTGGGAATTAGATATATGTTATCCAAGGCTTTAGGTAGTTCCATAGGAAGGGAAGGCATTGTTCTCTGCTGGGCTATTTCTGGACATGGAGGAAAACAAGGCATTATTTGCTTTTCTTGGGACTTGTTTTGTCTCAGCATAGCTGGAAAAATTCTCAGGGCTAAATAAAAATATCACTGCTCTGCCGGTCAGTTCTCACTGTAGATATAGAATTTATTAATGAATCAAGGGGATCAGACTGAGCAGGGGTTATAGGTCCATCCCATAAAACTACACTGAACTGTATTTAATTTTGTAAAATGGAACTTGTAGTGTCATGGACCAGTCATCATTTTCAACCTGCACTCGTCCTAAAGTCTACAGTAAGCCACAATTTTATTACTACTCAGCATCGCATCAAGATAAAAACCGGACAGTACAATACAGTCCACAGATGTGCAGTGTGAGGGGACACAGTATAGAGAGGGGACAGCATGAGGGGACAATGCGAGGGCACAGTGTGTAGAAAAGTATGCAGTGTGAAAAGGGTGGCCCAGACGTTGAAGTTAGATGGAGAGTGTGGCAATTATGTCTAATAAGGGCAGACAGTGTGGTGGTTATAGTTTATAAGGTGGAACAGTGTGGCAGTTATAGTTAATAAGGCCGAACAGTGGTGGTTCATAAGGGGGACAGTGCGGGAGTTATACCTAATAAGGGCGGACAGTGTGGTGGTTATATCTAATAAGGTGCGGCCAATGTGGCAGTTATAGTTAATAAGGCCGAACAATGTGGCAGTTGTAGTTCATAAAGGGGACAGTATAGCAGTTATAATTAATAAGGCAAACAATTTGGCAGTTGCAGTTCATAAGGGGAACAGTGTGGCAGTAATATCTAATAAGGACAGACATTGTGGTGATTATATCTAATAAGGGCAGTCAGTGTGACGGCTATATCTAATAAGGTGCAGATAGTGCAGTGGTTATAGTTAATAAGGCTGAACAGTATTGCGGTTATATCTAATAAGTTGCGCACAGTGTGGCGGTTATAGTTAATAAGGCTGAACAATGTGGCAGTTGTAGTTCATAAGGGGGACAGTGTGACGGTAATATTTTATAGGAGATCACAGTATGACGGCCATGTACATAAAAATGAAAATGTGGTGGTTACATTTTGTGCAAGGAGCACAGTCAGGACAGTTACAGTACTTATTCAGGGGCACAGCATAGGGTAGATGTTTCTTCAGGAATGACGCCAAGGATCTCTTTGCCATTATTAAGGACATACACTACCGTTCAAAAGTTTAGGGTCACCCAGATAATTTTGTGTTTTCCATGAAAACTCATACTTTTATTAATCAAATGAGTTTCCAAATGAATTTAAAATCTAGTCCAAACATTGACAGGGTCCGAAAAAAAGATTTTTATTTGAAACTAGCTGAAGAGCCCGGCGCTGCCCAGGCATAGTAACTAACTACGGTTAGTTATAACAAATTATAATGATTATATCTATATATAAAGCAGAGTGTAGAGCCCCGCCCACTCCGCATAGCCACACTCACTATAATATCCCACATCATCCCGTCAGCCAGAGCCATCGGACTACTACTCCTAATATCCCACATCATCCCGTCAGAGCCACCTGACTACTACCCCTAATATCCCACATCATCCCGTCAGAGCCAGTAAAAGTAGAATAGTGAAATTGCACAGAAACATGGTTCACTAAGATCCCAGGTTTTCTACTGATCAGGCTGATATTCTCACTTATCTGCCACCATAAATATCACAGTCATGCTTTTCACTAATGGACAGGCACAAACCTTATACATTAGTACAGTAGAGAAACCTTCACACACATTTTCATGCACCGTCAACTTGTAATTTGTCCGGCTGAGTTGCTCATGGATGTACAGCATCTGTATGCAGTATAGTATCATATTTAATGGGTTGTTATGGGAAAAGCATTACGTGTTATATGGGTATATTCAGGTGAATTATGGGGAAAGTAGCACTTTAAAAAAACCTCACAGCATCAGAGCACAGTAACACATCAATAATGCATAAAAGTGTCTGTGAGAAAATATTAAATCCACATGACATTTAATATGTGCACTTTCCTACATTCATGTGTGTCACTTAATGATACTGTGGTAGGGGCCCAGATTGGGGGGATGGTCCACTGCTTACCACGACCGGACGCGGCAAAGACGAGTTGGAGGCAGAATTCAGTTGTAGCAGATCCGGGTTTATTTGCCGTCCTCCTGACGACCTTAGCCATGCACCGCAGTTCCTTTACAGCTCTCCGTTTCCAGGCCCGGGTACCTTTCACCTCTACTTTAGTCGTGATGACATCCCTCACGGATCTTTTGCTGGGGCTGTCCTAGACCAATCTACCGCCAGCGCTTCACCTGCCCGAGGTCGTTGTCCAGTCGGTACTCCCGGGGCCTCGTCTGTCCTGCGGTATGTCGTGTCAGGGCCACCCCCCTGACTATCTTCTCTTGTCAGTCCCCTGGTCGAGCTCTTCACCGTTCTCCATCTTCTGTCCTGAGTCCTCCTCTGTTGAGCTCCTCCCAGGACTAGCCTAGCCTGGAACCCCAACCTGTCCTATTTATCCCCTCTCTCACTGGGAATTTCCCTCCTGGATTCCTATCCCCCCGCCCCCCATGACTAAGCAGTTTCTATAGCCATTCAAGTCCTGAACTACACTCCTCCCTGCCATCTTGTCGTCAAATCTCGGTACTGCACTCCCTTTTCTGTCTTTCCCTGCTGTTATCTTTCTGTCATTGCCAATCTCCGTCTGTAGTGCACGAATCGTCCCCTCCTACTTCCAGTTAAGTCTGTCCGTCAAGTCACCTTCCCCTCACTCCCCCTTCCTTTGTCTATTGTCGTCCCGACAATCATACTCCCTACCTACGTCGTCCTAAAGCTTATCCACAGTCTGTTGTCGGACCGGTCGTTAGGCCAAACCCGCCACCCACGGGGGTTGAACCAAACCGGGAGCACCATGCTCCGAGCAGCCTACTGCTACTCGCCGGCGCGCACGCCACGTGACAACGTCTTTCAGGTTGGCGAGGTCCACCCGGACTACTCTACGGCATGTACCTCCCACTACTCTCCCCTTCTACTACCTTCAGTTGTCCGGTATGCCATGACCGAGGCCTTTTGCCTACCAGGTCATCATTGGCGCCCGCCCGTCCTTTTGGGGTGTACGTGGTGTCGGGGACCTGACTGACGGACCACTGTCTGGTTCAATGTTCTTCGTCTCTTCGTCCTTCACTTAAAACAGTCATGGTCGGCCTCTTTGTCACATCTACCTCGTACCCGGGACCTGTTACCAATAGGAGTTACTCAACCGGAGTAACCCCCTCCCTTTTTTTGTTTGTTTTTTTTTCCTTTCTTTCAACATAACATTTTCTCACAGCATCTTTAAAACAAAATATAACTACCCCCTCTTCCTTTAGCATTAATACCTCCTCCCCCACATCTCCGCTATGTCAGGCGAAAAGGTCAAACAAAGAAAAACACTCTTCTTAACCTGGACGAAACACTGTCCTCGTGGCCTGCACAACGGTGCAGTGGAATCCCGACAGTCCAGGCCATCTCCTGACAGCCGATGTCTCATCAGTAGTAAGGGGGCTCCACAGCCGTGGAGCTCCCGGGATGCAGGGAGTGTCTCTAGAGGTCCTTTTTACCGGGGCTCGCGACCTTCGGGTTCAGCTATTACGGCTACTGCGTAGTAGCCGTGGGGACAGTACTCTTTGTAGTACGACACCAAGTCGCCCTCCCGCAAAGCCCGGCTGTGACGGATGGAAGTCACGTTGATGTATAACCTTCTGGCCGGTTGCGAGGTCCCGAATGAACCCGTAACCCTTCTGCAGGTTGGTGTACACAAGCCGCCCCGTAGATCGTGAATCCACCATGCCAGCCTCCCCTCTCTCGTGGAGTAGGTTCCAGACCTCCCGCTCCCTGGCCTTTTTCTTCTGTATGACCTCCGTGACCCAGACGGAGGGTCCGGTGTAGGCCTCGGAGTCCGGTGGGTGGGACACGGCCAGGGTTGAGAGCGGGGCAGAGGCGGCCACGGATTCCGGCAGCCACTGCAGCTGCAGCGTCGCATCCCGTCCGGTGTACAGCAGTCGAATGGCGCCAAGCAGCCGTAGCCGGCCTTCCCACCTGAGCCACTCCCGCTCCTGGTCGGCTTTTCCACCCATCTTCCTGGGTCCAGTATGAGGGGGCGGCGGTCTCCAGATATACACCGCTTCCCCCAGGGGTGAATTTGAAATGGCCCCAGTCCGTCCAAAGCAGCTGCAAACGCCAGGGCCTCTTCCTTGCGTTGGAGTACCACAGCCATGTTGTCCGGTTTCTGGTACTGCCCCGGATCTCCCGATGACAGCCCAGGATCCAGAACCGAGTCTCAAATTTGTAATCCACAGGCGGGTAAATTTGTAATCCACAGGTGAGCAAAGTTGTAATCCACAGGTGAGCAGCCCAAGTCCTTTGGAATTGTCCTGGTGCAGGCCTGCCACGGAAGGTGTAGTATTAGCGGCGGCGATCCTGCTGACTACGCCAAATGTGGTAGGGACCCAGATTGGGGGGGTGGTCCACTGCTTACCACGACCGGACGCGGCAAAGACGAGTTGGAGGCAGAATTCAGTTGTAACAAATCCAGGTTTATTTGCCGTCCTCCTGACGACCTTAGCCATGCACCGCAGTTCCTTTACAGCTCTCCGTTTCCAGGCCCGGGTACCTTTCACCTCTCCTTTAGTCGTGATGACGTCACTCGCGGATCTTTCTCTGGGGCTGTCCTAGGCCAATCTACCACTAGCGCTTCACCTGCCCGAGGTCGTCGTCCAATCGGTACTCCTGGGGCCTCGTCTGTCCTGCGGTACGTCGTGTCAGGGCCACCCCCCTGACTGTCTTCTCTTGTCAGTCCCCTGGTCGAGCTCTTCACCGTTCTCCGTCTTCTGTCCTGAGTCCTCCTCTGTTGAGCTCCTCCCGGGACTAGCCTAGCCTGGAACCCCAACCTGTCCTATTTATCCCCTCTCTCACTGGGAATTTCCCTCCTGGGTTCCTATCCCCCCGCCCCCCAAGACTAAGCAGTTTCTATAGCCGTAAGCTGATGTCAAGTCCTGAACTACACTCCTCCCTGCCATCTTGTGGTCAAATCTCAGTACTGCACTCCTTTTTCTGTCTTTCCCTGCTGCTACCTTTCTGTCATTGCCAATCTCCGTCTGTAGTGCACCCATCGTCCCCTCCTACTACCAGTCAAGTCTGTCCGTCAAGTCACCTTCCCCATACTACCACACGGGAGTGTGATGTTCTGGAGTGGATAACACCCGAGAGTGGACCCTCTGGGTCGCGGAACAGGAGCCCCTGGGTCGAGCACGCCAGGTGATGACCGACCCCTATACAGGGACCGTTAGGGGCAGGACCGCAGAGGACAGAACCGCGACAGCCGGTACCGAGAGGGACGGCTCAAAGGACTAAGTAGGCCCTAGGACGAACAGGGTAACTGGAAAGAAAATATAGAGTACCTGAGTGGGGTAGCGGGTGAGGAGGAAGCAAGGCAGCAACTACTAGTAGGGACAGCAGGAGTGGCCTCCGGAGAAGAAGGAGTGCAAACCTGGAGGCCCCAGCGGGAGATATAAGGACAGACTGGTAAGGGACAGGATAGCCAGGAGCCAGGAAACGGAACAGGTAGTCAGAATACCAGAAGACCGGCTATGGTAGCGAGTAGAGGAATATGAGGCAGGACGAGGCGGAGGCAGACTGGAGAGAACAGGAAGGTAGTCAAACCAGAGGAACTATAGAGTAGCTATAGCGGCCTGCATAACGAGTGAGTATCACACAATCATCAGGTGTCCTACTGAGAGGACGCTTGAAATACCTTAGGGCCAGGAAGTGATTAGCCGTAACCGCCACTAGTGACGCCCACCGTCAGCAGAAGAGGAAGAACGGGCGCGCCGGCGATCAAAGGACGGCGCGCAGGGAAGCAGCAGAGCGGGAGACCGGGTGAGATGACGCGCAGATAGAGGCGCGGGCGGGAGGAGGCAGCGGCGGGTGCCGCCGCAGGCGAGGTAACAGCGGGCACCGCCGCCGATGTTACAGTACCCCCTCTTTACATCCCCCCCTTCTGAGATTGGCCAGAAATGTTTTCAGTATAAGAGGGGCATTCACATTCTCTCGAGGCTCCCAGGACCTCTCTTCAGGACCAAATCCCCTCCAATCAATAAGAAAAAGAGTCCTCCCCTTAACTCTTTTCATGGCCAAAATGTCCCTTACTTCAAAGACGTCGTCCACCCCAATAGGTGAAGGAGGAGCAATGGTGGCCGGTTGGAACCAATTCAGCACCACAGGTTTCAGGAGCGAGACATGAAAGGCGTTAGGGACTCGGAGCGAAGCCGGCAACCTCAATTTATAAGCCACCTTGTTGATGCGTCTAAGCACTTCAAAGGGGCCGATATATCCGGGACTTAACTTGTAGGAAGGAACTTTCAGGCGGATATGCTTGGTCGAAAGCCAGACCTTGTCGCCAGGATGGTACGGAGGAAGGTCCTTCCGTCTCTTGTCTGCATGTCTCTTAATTCGGGCACTGGCATCCACGAGCGAGAGTGCATCCGCTTTGATGTTCTTATTGCCGGGACGGAAGTGAAGCTTGAAGTCAAAACGAGAGAAATACAAAGCCCATCTGGCCTGTCTGGAATTGAGTCTCTGAGCGGACTGTAGATAGGCCAAATTCTTGTGATCTGTGAAGATAGTAAAGGGATGCACTGCCCCTTCGAGCAAGTACCGCCATTCCTCTAGAGCCATCTTAATGGCCAGCAACTCCCGGTCTCCAATGGAATAATTGCACTCTGCGGGCGAAAAAGACTTCGCGTCCGGGTTCATCAAACACTTTGCGGAACATCTCCAGAAAGTTTTGAATACTAGAAACTACGGGATCCTCCCTCTCCCATAAAGGATTCACCCAGGCCAGAGCCTCTCCCTCGAGATGGGACACTATGAACGCCACCTTGGCGCGATCTGTGGGGTATTGTTGGGGCAAAAGCTCAAAGTGCAGTCTGCACTGGTTTAAGAATCCCCGACATAATTTAGGATCTTTGCTATACCGGGGAGGCTTTCCCAGACGAGGAGGCGGAGGCGAAACTGCGTCCCGGGGTGAGGTTGAGGTGGCCGCAGAGGACTGCAAGGCAAGCAGTCGATCGTCAACGGACGCCATATAACCCAAGATGTGAGACTGGGCGTCGCGCTGCTGCACGAGTTCCTGCTGGAGACTGGCTAAGAGGGGAGCATGCCCAGGGTCAGAGGTTTGCAGGGCGGACAGCCGGGTGTCCATGGATTTCATGAAGGACATTATCCGGGTCTGATTTTCACGTAGGAAAAGCAGTTCCTTCTGTGTAGCGGCCGTGGCACCGGCAGGATCCATGGCCTGATGATACTGTGACGTTCTGGAGTGGATAACGCCCGAGAGTGGACCCTCTGGGTCGCGGAACCGGAGCCCCTGGGTCGAGTGCGCCAGGTGATGACCGACCCCTATACAGGGACCGTTAGAGGCAGGACCGCAGAGGACAGAACCGCGACAGCCGGTACAGAGAGGGACGGCTCAAAGGACTAAGTAGGCCCTAGGACAAACAGGGTAACCGGAAAGAAAATATAGAGTACCTGAGCGGGGTAGCGGGTGAGGAGGAAGCAAGGCAGCAACTACAAGTAGGGACAGCAGGAGTGGCCTCCAGAGAAGGAGTGCAAACGTGGAGGCCCCAGCGGGAGATATAAGGACAGACTGGTAAGGGACAGGAGAGCCAGGAGGCAAGAAACGGAACAGGTAGTCAGAATACCAGAATACCGGCTATGGGAGCGAGGAGAGGAATATGAGGAGAAGGCAGACTGGAGAGAACAGGGAGGTAGTCAAACCAGAGGAACTATAGAGTAGCTATAGCGGCCTGCATAACGAGTGAGTATCACACAATCATCAGGCGTCCTCTCTACAGAGAGGACGCTTGAAATACCTTAGGGCCAGGAAGTGATTAGCCGGCACCACCCCTAGTGACGCCCACCGTCAGCAGAAGAGGAAGAACGGGCGCGCGCCCGCGGCCTAAGGACGGCGCGCAGGGAAGCAGCAGAGCGGGAGACTGGGTGAGAGGACGCGCAGATAGAGGCGCGCGGGCAGGAGGCAGCGGCGGGTGCTGCCGCAGGCGAGGTAACGGCGGGCACCGCCGCCGATGTTACAGGGAGGGGGGATTCATTTCTGTCATGTACTCACTGCTCCTTTCTGTGGGACAGACGATGGCTGGAGCTTATGTTCCTGGGGATGCTAGATTTCTCCCACCATGTCAGTGTCTGCTGAGGTGTTGTCAAGTGGGAAAATGTGCGCATAGCAACCAATCACAGCTCAGCTACTTTTAACCAGCTCTGGTGGAATGAGAGATGCTTAGTGTTTGGTTGCAAGGAAAACTGTTGGTCATAGCAACTAATCACAGCTCAGCTTCATTTGAACAGCTCTGGTGAAATGAAAGATGCTTTGTGATTGGTTGGTGATACACACACACACACACACACACACACACATTGATTTTTATATATAGAGAGAATTTTCTCCTTCAAACTTTGCTTTCGTCAAAGAATGCTCCCTTTGTAGCAATTACAGCATTGCACACCTTTGGCATTCTAGCAGTTAATTTGCTGAGGTAATCTGGAGAAATTTCACCCCATGCTTCCAGAAGCCCCTCCCACAAGTTGGTTTGGCTTGATGGGCACTTTTTGCGTACCATACGGTCAAGCTGCTCCCACAACAGCTCAATGGGGTTGAGATCTGGTGACTGCGCTGGCCACTCCATTACAGATAGAATACCAGCTGCCTGCTTCTTCCCTAAATAGTTCTTGCACAATTTGGAGGTGTGCTTTGGGTCATTCTCCTGTTGTAGGATGAAATTGGCTCCAATCAAGCCCTGTCCACAGGGTATGGCATGGCATTGCAAAATGGAGTGATAGCCTTCCTTATTCAAAATCCATTTTTACTATGTATAATCTCCCACTTTACCAGCACTAAAGCAACTCCAGACCATCACAATACCTCCACCAACCTTGACAGATGGCGTCAAGCACTCTTCCAGCATCTTTTCAGTTGTTCTGCATCTCACAAATGTTCTTCTGTGTGATCCAAACACCTCAAACTTGTATTCGTCTGTCCATAACACTTTTTACCAATCTTCCTCTGTCCAATGTCTGTGTTTTTTTGCCCATATTAGTCTTTTCCTTTTATGAGCCAGTCTCAGATATGGCTTTTCCTTTGCCACTCTGCCCTGAAGGCTAGCATCCTGGAGTCACCTCTTCACTGTAGGCGCTGACACTGATGTTTTGCGTGTACTATTTAATGAAGCTGCCAGTTGAGGACCTGTGAGGTGTTGATTTCTCAAACTACAGACTCTAATTTACTTGTCTTTTGCTCAGTTGTGCAGCGGGGCCTCCCACTTCTCTTTCTACTCTGGTTAGAGCCTGTTTGTGCTCTCCTCTGAAGGGAGTAGTACACACCGTTGTAAGAAATCTTCATTTTCTTGGCAACTTCTCACATGGAATAGCCTTCATTTCTAAGAACAAGAATAGACTGTCAAGTTTCACATGAAAGTACTTTTTTTTTCTGGCCATTTTGAAAGTTTAATGGAACCAACAAATGTAATGCTCCAGATTCTCAACTAGCTCAAAGGAAGGGCAGGTTTATATCTTCTCTAATCAGCCAAACTGTTTTCAGCTGTGCTAACATACTTGCACAAGGGTTTTCAAGGGTATTCTAACCATCCATTAGCCTTCTTACAGAGTTATGAAACACAAAGTACCATAAGAACACTGGAGTGATGGTTGTTGGAAGTGGGCCTCTATACATCTATGAAGATATTGCATTACAAACCAGATGTTTGCAGCTAGAATACTCATTTACCACATTAACAATGTATAGAGTGTATTTCTGATTTATTTAATGTTAGCTTCATTGTAAAAAACTGTGGTTTTCTTTCAAAAAATAAGGAAATTTCTAAGTGACCCTAAACTTTTGAACGGTAGTGTACATGGAGTTGTAGTAGGTATATGCGATACAACTGTATATAGGGCTCACCTGACATTGCACTTGATCACTGTACTAAGCTTAGTGCTGTACTATTTATGGTTCTGGTGAATGTACTTTTGTACTGATTATGGTTTTGGCGCTGTATTCATGTACTGATGGTGGATCTAGTGATATCTTTATGTACTGATCGTGGTTCTGGTGATGTATTTATAGACTGATGATAGTTCTGGTATAGGATAATGACATTGACATTTTGGGTACAGGATAATAAACTACTTAGTCTTGTAGAATAGTAAATTTCCCTTGCAGAGTAGTGTTGCAGGGACACTGTTATGACTGCTAAAGCAAATTCACACAAGTAGCAAAACAACTATCTGAACCTGACAGATCACAGTTCAGACTAAGAAAAAGCCCTCTGACCCTGTTATATCCCTGCCTGAATGTGACGGTTGGCACCATAAAATAAGACATTGACGCCCCCATTCAACGACAGTTTACCCGGAATCTCCTTAGCAGCTCCCAAAATCGCTAGAGTAGCAATTCCCTAAGGATTCACACATGAAACATCTGTAACCAACAGAAACTACAGTAAAGTGAATGAATCCAACAAAGACTATCACCAGCAGGAAATACTAGCGGAAGGTATATAAATATGCACCCGAAATGTGATAGGGCAGACAGAGTAAATTAAAAACATCTGTTATCCAAAACCGACAGACACAAAGATAACAGAACTAAAACACCCACAGAAAAGGTGTCAGTGTAAAGAGATGCCAACCACAGAACACAGGGTTCGAATCCAGATGCATGAGAGACACATTATTTGCTTTATATTGCAAAGAATGAAAGTTATGGTGACAGAAATTTAAGATTTCTTAAAATCTCTTCCACTTTATGAACCATATAGTATAAATTATTTATGTTAAGCACTTGTACTACATTTCATTTAACCCTTTGAGAAGCAGATGATAATTCTTAGACTGATTGATGCTACAGTCATCTCAGCCATTTATAGCACAACTCTCCTCAGTGTTATTTAGTGTCTGTCCTCGGGAGGGGGATGATGTCCCTTCTTGTCCGTCTCCTTCCAGCGAACACACTAGAATATCCAGTCCCTGCTGGGAGTTGTCATTTAAAGTAATGAGCATCCAGCAGAATTTGGCTGAATCATTGGCCCAGAATCCTCTGCTGTGAGAGGATAGAGGTGTTAGGTAGGAGGAGTTGCTGTGTCACATACAGACAAAGCCACACACAAGATTATCCAGCAACCTCCCAGTATCCAGGAGGAGCCCTGACAATACCCTGCCTGCCACCAGCACCTTATCAACAGCATCCCCATCTTCACTAGCTGTATCGTAAGTACCAACACCACCGTCATCCTAATCCCATGGACCGTATCCAGCTACATATTTCATTAATATCTATGTATTTATGGGGCATCTCTGCCAAATGGAAGGACAAGGTGATGCAATTCTAGCTAATAGAACACAGAATACATATTTATTGAATGTACATCTTTCTGATATCTCATGTCTATCAATCCATCTCCTGCTGAAGTTTTTTATCAAACCTGTATCATCCATGGACACATCATTCCACTGACTGCACATGATGACTATTAGTAAATTCACGTAATTTTGCCGTAAATATATTAAAAATTTAGAAGGCACTTGCATTATCTACAATTCTAAAAATTTTTCTTGGGGAAAGATAGGTTTGAAATCAGAGTAGTGAATTGTCTTTGTGAGAGGGAGCAGAAACATTGGTGAATTCCCTATATCCTTGATGTAGTGTGGGGGCAGAATGTAAATGAATGATCCGGTGCTACGGTATGTAATAAAATCTGTTTATTGTACTTGGTACCAGGCACTTAGGAGGATGCATTCATCATAAAGGAACGTGTGTCCAATCTTTGATGGGATCCGGATTGGACTGTAAAATCAGTCGTCTTTATTAATAGCTGGGTGATGGTTTGCTACCGTCATGGGTGTGGCGGGCACACTGCGGTATGTGCAGTGCTATTTCAGTCATGGTGAATGCATTATGGAGGGAGCTGTGTGCAGGGCGGTGGCTGGATTTAGGAGACTAGAGTAAAGGACCTCAAGGAAAAAAAGATCAGGTACATTTCAACTCATTAATGGGCTCCCAGAAGCACTGATGGTGAGGAGAAAGTGGACCTTCTCAGGGCTGAATCTCAAGTCTAGAGATGATATTGATTCTCGTAAGCTATTGCTTGCACATCTCTTCTCCTTAAGCGCATACATTAGGGACTCCAGACAGACATGCTTACCGTTTATGGTTTGTCTGTTAAGATTGTTGTCTTAGGTCATAAGTTAAAACAGCAAATCACTGCCACAAACTGTGATCCCTTCTCAGTTTCTACTGACAAGATGTAGATTTGTAGTTCGCCATGAATGATTCTTCTGAGAAAGTCCAAGACAGAAGATCAACTTTTCAAGAGATATCTGCCATTGGTGGTCACCGTCAGGCTAATTGTCACAAAAAGATGTTTTTTTGGTTGAAAATTGGCTAAGGCATCATTTTTGGCCATCCAAAATCTAAATCCCACCTACATTCTTCAATATGTTATTAAGTCTTCTACTTCACTCTCAACATGGCATTAAGTCTTCTTTATTTTCTACGTGATAACTTCGCCTTCATTTTCCACGTGATATCTTCTCCTTCATTTTTGACAAGAGATGAAGTCTTCTTCATTTTCTACATGTTATCATACATTTTTCTTTGTTTTCTACTTCATGTCTTCTCCTTAGTTTGCTTTCTTTTTAATGTGTTTTCCTTTATTTCCTACGTGATATTATGTCTTCCTCATCCTTTTCCATGTGATATCTCCTTCATTTTCTACTTGATATTAAGTATTCTTCAATTTCTAGAAGTTTCTGTATATTCTTTTTTTTTTGTTTCTACTTCGTCTTCTCCTTAGTTTGCTTTCTAATTAATGTTTTTTTTTCTGTTATTCTTCATTTTCTACTTTGTATTGTATTTTACAGTACTTTTTTATGTTTTCTATATTATTTTGTATTCTCTTTTACTTTCTAAGTGATGTGTTCTTCATTTAGGTGACAATTTATGTTTTTTTTGTTTGTCTTTCATTTGTAGCTAATAATGCTGGACACACTAAGCAGCCAATATGATTCCTTCCTGTTCTGGAAACTTCCTATCCCAGAATTGGATCTCTCTGAACTGGAGTGCCTTGGCTTAGAAGCAATGAGCAAGACTTCCAAAGCTGGATCTGTAGAGGAAGACACCCTGCTTGAGTACACTGCCTTCAACTTTTGGCGAGAACCCATCGCCAGCATTGATACCTTGGACTTTGACCTGATTTAAAAGAAAAAAAAATCTTAAAACCCCAAGGCCTTGCTGTATTCTACCTGCTTTTCAACCACCGATCACTTGTAAAGCTTGAATAATTATTTATTTATATCACAACATTGGCGGTTTCTCATTGAATATGTTTTTTTTTTTTAATTTGCTGGTATTTATATTTTTTTTTACATATCAGGCACTTTCAATTTTGAAATGTTTGAGTGATGTCACAGATGTGATGCTGAATTACAGAAACCAACCTAAAGCCAATTCCTTAGCAAAGGGGATGTTCTTCTCAGGTAATCTGAGTCCATCCAGCCAAAGGCAAATTACCGTATCTGCTCTCCATGATGTAGATACCAACTCTGAGAAGTTCAGATATGGCTGATATCATTCTAATCCTGTTTAGTTCTTTATGTTATAGCTACACGTGAAATGGTTTTGTATTGCCTCGTTCTTCACAAAAAAATTCAGAGAACTTTGGCTGGTTTGTAGAATGTAGTTATCAATAATGGATGTGTGGATGTTAATTCTGCAGAGGCTTAAAAATATTTGACTGAATGTGTTAGGGCTGAGCTCCAGACATAATATTTGGAATAATGTTAAAAAAAATGCTAGTTTAATCTAAAATGAATAGTGATGAGTGAGTATACTCGTTACTCGGGTTTTCCTGAGCATGCTCGGGTGTCCTCCGAGTATTTTGGCGTGCCGGAGATTTTGTTTCTGTCGACGCAGCTGCATGATTTGTGGCTGTAGGACAGGCTGAATACATGTGAGGAATGCCTGTTTGTTAGGGAATCCCCACATGTATTCAGGCTGTCTAGCAGCCACAAATCATGCAGCTGCGCCGACAGAAACTAAATGTCCGAGCACGCCAAAATACCCAAAGGATACCCGAGCAACAAGTATACTCGCTCATCACTAAAAATGAACCATTGAAAAATGTGTACATAATAGGCAGAAAACAACAACCATTCAAAATGATTTTTCCTTCTCGACTGTGTAATTGACATTTGTTTTTGTAGTTAAATTATGAAGTAATGTTTGCCTTTCGAAGAATTGTAGAGGATCGAAATTGTCTAGCAGCATTGAAAAATAAAAAAAATTCCAAAATCTATGCTCCATCCTAAAAATCAGCCACCATCTTCCACATATAAAATGCAAGGGATGGAAGTGGAATAATGAACACCTTCTACCAGCCCTTCTGTCCCAACCATAAGTAATG
This sequence comes from Dendrobates tinctorius, assembly GCF_039654945.1. Taxonomy (NCBI): domain Eukaryota; kingdom Metazoa; phylum Chordata; class Amphibia; order Anura; family Dendrobatidae; genus Dendrobates; species Dendrobates tinctorius. The sequence goes on from NW_027361687.1 coordinate 49,550,399, forward strand.
ATTAGATCTTTACAGAGGCGTGGATGGTGATTGCCATAGAATTTATTTATAACAGATAAGGCAAGAAGTGTTATCATGGGGTCACAGGAACAGACTTTAAGCTTTTTCCATCATATTTCTGAAGGACTATGAATGTTATAAGACAGTATTCACTTTTATGTTGTAGCCAGGTTCCACAAGACATTTCACTGAGCAAAAGACCTTGGGGCTCTTAAGTGTGTTACAAATGTGACAAAATGTCAAAATTTGCACTGCGCCAAATAAAATATTTCAGATGTGACTTGTACTTTTGTATAATTATTGATGTTTTTCTAGTCTGTGTGCACTTCGAGGTTGTCACGTCAAGTGAAAGACGCCACCATACACAGACATACTACCTACCCATAAAAAAAAACTATTTCCCGTAATAATACTATCATGGTTGCCTAACATGCATGTACCTTATATATTCTGGAATCTTCCACATGAATCCTTACTGTACGTCAGGGTGCTCACTGTCCATCTGCTGGAGAAAGAAGTAACTGCGGCATGAAATGCATTTACCGGGTATAATAGTGTATGGAGAACAATGAAAAGTGGCACTCTGCATGGGCTGCAATTTTAACAGTCCTTTAATCCAGCACACATGTCCTGAGGAGAAGTTGGCAGGGGGTGTGCGGGGGAAAGGAAACTGGACACACCACCTGCCAACTGCTCCTCCGGACATGAATGCTGGATTAAAGGACTGTTAGGCTGTGTGCCCACGTTGCATTTTTTATGCATTTCCGCCACACACAGTTTGGGTGTGATAATTTCTGCAAAATTGCCCAAATATTGTTGGTTGCAGCTAGATCCTTTTAATGACATTTGTACAATTTGCCTGTGACTTGTAGTCGTGTGACAAAACAACGGAACAGATGTTTCAACACATTGAGAAGATGACTCAAGGATTTATCAGTGATTTTTTAAAAGGAAATTTAGACCACAAAATTTCTAAATTTCTACTGATCTTGGCTACGTCATCCATTCATGTGCCAGCAGATAAAATATTTCATGGCTTTCCGTGACCTAAGAAATATAAACAAAAACTAAATCCTGGCTTGAAACCAGAGAATCTTACCATACAAGTTCAAACAGAAATAAAGGCGCACATGGATCTCCTCCCAGAGATGCCAAATGTTCATGAAATCCAATAAGTGAAGTAGCTTCTGTAATCTCTCCGCCACAACTAGCTAGTTCGGGAACATCGACTGTCAGATTTCACTGTACAGATCATGGTTGACTGGTAATGGAGGTCTGGCCTCAGTAGTGCAGCTTTTCTAAGGCATTTTGCTGTAAAAGTCTGATTTATAAAAATATAAAATGGTTTAACTCATAAGATAAATGACATAAATAAAAATAAAACATCAAAATTGCTGTTTCAGTCACTGAAACTTCCCAAAAATGGACCAAAAAGTGACAAAATGTTGTAAGTACCACAAAATAGTACAGTAGTAATAAAAATTATATCTCACGAACAAAAAAACAAGCTGTCACGCAGCTCCATTGATGGAAAAATTAAAAGTGAGGGAAAAGGGTACCTCAAATCAGCTTTTTCTTTACAAAGTTCAGAATTATTTTATTTTTTAACCCCTTCACTCCGAAGCCTGTTTTTACCTACCTGACCAGGCCAATTTTTACAATTCTGACCACTATCACTTTATGAGGTCATAATTCTGGAACTCCTTCAACGGATCCCGGTGATTCTGAGAATGTTTTCTAGTGACATATTGTACTTTATGATAGTGGTAAAATTTCTTTGATATGACTTGTGTTTATTCGTGGGAAAAAAAACGGAAATATGGCGAAAATTTTGAAAATTTCGCAATTTTCAAACTTTTAATTTTGTTGCCCTTAAATCAGAGTCATAATGCACAAAATAGTTAATAAATAACATTTCCCACATGTTTACTTTACATCAGCACAATTTTGGAAACATAGTTTGCGTTTGTTAGGAACTTATAAGGGTTAAAAGTTGACCAGTGATTTTTAATTTTTACAACTGCAAAACCATTTTTTTAGGGACCACATCACATTTGAAGTCACTTTGAAGGGCCTATATGACAGAAAAAACCCAAAAGTGACACCATTCTAAAAACGGCACCCCTCAAGGTGCTCAAAACTACATTCAAGAAGTTTATTACCCTTCAGGTGCTTCACAGGAATTTTTGGAATCTGGAAGGAAAAAAAAGACATTTACTTTTCTTTTGTAAGGTGGTGACAGAGGGCGTCATATGCTTCCAGCGTCGGACTGGCCCACCGGAGAACCGGAGGATTCTCCGGTGGGCCCTGGCATTTGGTGGGCCCTGGCACCTGCTGGCATAAAGGGCCAGCAGTTGCCTAGGGCCCCCCACTGTTCCAGGGGCCCCCAGCCAGTGATGTGGGGGCCCTGTGCCAGCAGAGCAGCAGTGGGTGACAGGATGCAGGAGCCCCTGTCCCCGCTGCTAAAGAGAAATGAATATTCACTGCTTCCCACACCCACATGGGCGTGGGAAGCAGTGAATATCATTTCATGGTCTCCACTCCCCCAGTGGCCTGGTCCCCCCAGCACAGGAAGCTGCTATGCGGCCGTAAATCAGGGCGCCGCCTTGAACTGACCCAGAGCCCATGCCAGGGAGGATGATGAGCACGGCATGACAGCACAATGATCCCTGCCAGCTGGGCATCCACAGCCTCTACTTGTAAGTTTCCAGCTCCTACAGCTGCACACTTACCCAGGAGATGGTGAGCGCGGAGTGCTGAAGTCCTTGCCTCCCACCAGCCTGAACCCTCGGGGAGAGGGGCCATTGAGAGTGACAGTGTGTGCCATGGTCTTGTGCACCGGACCTGCCTGCTCACCGCTCAGTGCCTGCTGCCCGGAGTGCTGCTCACCCGCCGCTGGCGTCACGTGGGAGGGTCCGGAGCCCGAATGCAGACTTGGGCCGTTGCTAGGTGACGGCGGCCGCGTTCCCTTCTTGCAGAGGTGGTCGGGATGTGGGGTCCCTATGTGACTCACCACCCCATGCTGACGCGTGAGTCACTTATGGCCCAGACTGATCCCTACCATTGTTAGCAAGTGCATATGATCCAGCCATAAGTCAAATATGGGACCCAGGGGCCACATTTAGGCACCATTTTAAGCTACTTTTTGGTGTTACCCTGAGAATGTAATAGATTGGCACTAAAATGTACAAATCATCATCACCATCTATCTATCTCTCTATCTATCAATCCCATATCTATCTCTATATCTATATCTATCCCATATCTATCTATCTCTATATCTATCTATCTATCTATCTATCCCATATCTATCTATCTCTATATCTATCTCTATATCTATCCATCTCTATATCTACCTCCATCTATCTATCTATTTATCTCTCTATCTATCTATCCCATATCTACCTCTATATCTGTGTATCTATCTCTATATCTATCTATCTCTATATCTATATATCTATCTATCTCTATATCTATCTATCTATCTATCTCTATCTATCTCTCTCTCTATCTATCCCATATCTATCTATCTATTATCTCTATATCTATCTCTCTATATATATCTCTCTGTCTATCTATCTCTATATCTATCTATCTATCTCTATATCGATCTCTATATCTATCTATCATTCTCTTTCTATCTATCTATCTATCTATCTATCTATCTATCTATCTCTATAGCTATCTATCTTTCTCTATATCTATCTATCTCTATCTATCATCTATGTCTCTATCTATCTCTATATCATCTATCTATCTATCTATCTATCTATCTATCTATCTATCTCTATATCTCTCTCTATATCTCTATCTTTCTGTATATCTATCTATCTATCTATATATATATATATCTATATATATATATAGCATTATACCCTATGAGGGGGCAGTGTTATACCCTATGAGGGGGTGCATTGTACCCTATGAGGGTGTGCATTATACACTATGAAGGGGTGCATTATACCCTACGAGGGAGGCAGCATTATACCCTATGAGGAGGTGCATTATACCTTATGAAGGGGTGCATTATACCTTTTGAGGGGGGCAGCATTATACCCTATGAGAGGGTGCATTATACCTTATGAGGGGGTGCATTATGCCCTATGAGGCAGCATTATACCCTATGAGGGGAGACAGCATTATACCCTATGAGGGGGTGCATTATGCCCTATGAGGGGGTCAGCGTTATACCCTATGAGGGGGCAGCATTATATTGTATATAGGGCTACATTATATTCTATGAGATGGCTGCATAATATTCTATGAGGGGGAAGCATTATATTCTGTGAGGGGCTACATTATACTATATGAGGGGGCTGCACTATATTCTATGAGGGGTCTACATTATATTCTGTGAGGGGGCTGCTTTATATTCTATGAGGGAGGCTACCCCAACCCCTGCTACATAATTAAGACGTGTACTACCTTATATTATACCCTGATATTAGAGTGTTTTACCGCACAATTGGTGGTCTTGTATTTATCTCTGTGTAGCTACATAGTGGGCCCCAAGAATGATTTTCTCTGGTGGGCCCAAGGTGTTCCAGTCCGACGCTGTATGCTTCCCCCTCTTTGAACGTGCGGTTCCATAGAGTTTATGAATGTTAATGTATTCACTTACTGTTATTTTACTGTGTATGTACTTTACATGTATTGTGTATAGGATTAGGGACAGAATAGAAGGGTAGCAGTAGCACAGGACAATAGTGGGCATAAATTAGTGGGGCACACTAGAGATAGGGAATGAGAATGCCAGCACAAGCATAGCTAGCATAAGGGGTTTTCCAGACTGGGAGGAGTTACAGATGGGTGTAGTACAGAGCAGTGGGATATAGTGAGGAGACTTCCTGTTTAGTGAGAAGTGATGCAGCAGTGAGAGAAGCCAGTCAGATAGCCGTGGGTGTGAAGTTGCTGAGGCAAGAAGGGACCCCAGGCTGAGCAGCGTGCAAGTGGTCACCCTCTTATGCGTTAACAATCCAAGGGTGATCTGGGGAACTAGGCATTGCTGAGCACGCCTTTTACCTTTTCCTATTGAAACCGGACCAGGGGAATGGGAGGAAATTGGTGGACCTAGGGGCACAGACGCTGCAAAAGAAACAGAGACTGTCAGAAGAGACAGATTGTCAGAAGGGACAGAGATTGTCAGAGAAGACAGGAAGAGTTGAAGGAATGCCCATGTATGTGAACTGTGCCACCTCTGTAACAAGAACCCTGTTTTTAAGTAAAGTTGAACAGTTAAGTATGGACATGGAGTCTGGAGTTGTTTGTGAGAACCGTCGATCTGGAACTGAGATTGTAGGATCAGAAGGAGCCCTGAAACCTAAAGTGAGTGTTCTGCTGGGTATCTATCACACACAGCAGACAGGACTTTGTGTTTCCTTTGTGGGGTGCAAGGGTGTGGGAATGTAACAGCACCTCGCCATGAGTACCACCCTGGCCTCCTCACACTTTCACAAAAAATTTCCTTTATACCTAATTTTTTTGTACTTTCTCAAGGGTAATAGGAGAAAATGGACCATACATTTCGTTGTGCAGTTTCTCCTGAGCATGCCAATACCCCATATGTGGGGAAAATCTACTGTTTGGGCACATGGCAGGCTCAGAAGGAGCGCCATTTCACTTTTTGAATATAAAATTGCTGGCATAATTAGCAGATGCCATGTCATGTTTGGAGAGCCCCTGATTTGCCTAAACAGTGGAAACTGTAGCGCCCGCATCTCTGCCTGCAGTCCCTCTCTCCCTGCAGAGACATTAGGGTACTCATTGACAAGGCTCCCATCCTGCCCCTTCTGAGTCTACTGCTGCCCGGGGTGCACACACTCCTAGCAAGTCTCTAGGCACCCTTCCTCTTTCTTAAAGGGGCCATGCGTGTTCCTCGAAAGTGTCCCTAGCCAATAGCTGGAGGTCTCTTACTATTTAAACTTCCTCCTCCAACATAGAGGTGCCTGTGCAATGTTGTGAGTTTGTTCCTAACACGCTTGTCAATTCTCAGGTCTTTGTACTTGCATCCGAGTCTGCTGCACCTGCCAATGCTTCCTTCAACGGTAGCAGAGCCAGCTGCACCCGCCAGTGCTCACCTCAACAGCAGCAGATCCAGCTGCATCCACCAGTGCTCACCTCAACGGCAGCTGAGCCAGTGCTAACTGCAACTGAGCCAGCTGCACCCGCCTGCTCTCACCTCAATGCAGGTATGGACTGGGGCTGAAATTCAGCTCTGGCATTTGAAACAACACAGGCCCATGCTGTTCCTGTCCCCAAGCACTAGATGGAATATATTACTAATATTACCCTGGATGGAGGAAATCAAGATTTAATACAAGACCAATATTTCTAATGATACCCGTGGCCTGTTGCGGTAAGTGATGGAGTCAGCGACTTTGTGCTCCGTCACAACTCTTAACAATATGGGTGTCTTGAGAACACCGATTCTGTTAACAACATAGCAGACAAGGAGGCCCACAACCAGATAGGCCCTTCTGGCATTTTCTAGAATTGCCAGATGGCTAGCCCGGCCCTGCCTCAACGACAGTGTGGTGCCCCTGAGGCTCAGTCGCCACAGAGGTACTGCACCTTCTCCTAAGGTGTGATGCCCCACCATCCAGGTAAGTTGGAGGCTCCTGACCACGCTCCAACACTCGCACCCCACACAATAGAGTAGTTCAGCAAAACCACATTGCGGCTCCTTGCTTAGAGAGAAGCAGAGCACCTTTGGTGGTTCCCTGCTTGGAACACTAAACGTGCTGGGAGGTGGGTGGAGTTGAGAATACATATAAAAGAGCAGGGAGGTTTTAGGATTGAGGCTCAGTTCAGTTCAGAAGTGCAGTCAGACGGGGAGTCTGAGAGAGGAGGCCACTCGGAGAGGAGTGGGGATCCCTGGAAGAGGGATGGAGGAAGGAGTGCTGCAGCTGCCTCAGTGATCTGAGCCAGCTGGCACGGGAAAGGAAAGAAGGAGAAAGACATTGAACCGAAGCCTGAGCTTCCATAGGAGGGAAAGACAAGTACGGAACTTAGGAGTGAAAGGGAACACAGAGGACGTGGGTTAGAGGAAGAACCCTGCCTAGAATTTCTAAGCGCAAGGCCAGGGCCCGGTCCCCGAGGTTGTATGGACACTAATGGTTCTGCAGCAGACACCAGTGGAGTAGTGGGCTGTAAATGCACTACTCCCATCTAAGACTTGGGGGCACAACAGCAATTCGGATAGAGAGCCGGGACTCAGGAGTAGAGAGTCCCTGAAGCAGGCTACAGCTGTCTGCCACACACGTAGAGCTCTTGGGAACATCTGTCAGGAGGAACTCCAGTGTAACTCAGTACTAGGAGATCTTCACACTTGAAGGCGCTATAGAGGAGACGTTCAGAAAAGGCACATAAGTTGGCGGAGTGTTGGAAGGGAGCATTTCATTTTGCCTGGAGGTTGACTGAGTCCCTGACCCGGAGGACACGGCCAGTGCTAATCTTTCCGTCAGACTGTCGTATCTGCACCTGCAGTTCCTGTTATCTTGCCTGCCTGCATCTGTTGGATGTTTCCCTGGGCCTTTCCAGCTATCTGCTCCTAGGGCTCAGACGCTTCACAGAAGTTTATAACGTTAGGCTGTGAAAATAAATTAAAAAAATCACATTTTTCCCAGATAAATCTTTTAAGCTCCAAATTTTGCATTTTCATAAGGGTAACAAGAGAAATTGCTCAATACAATTTGTTGTGAAATTTCTCCTGAGTGCGCAGATACCCAGTATGTGGATGAAAACAACTGTTTGGGCGAATGGCAGGGCTTGGAAGGGAAGGAGCGCCATTTGACTTTTTTAATGTAAAATATGATGGAATAATTAGCGGTTGCCATGTCGTGTTTGCAGAGCCCCTGATGTGCCTAAACAGTGGAAACCCCTCACAAGTGACACCATTTTGGAAACTAGCCCCTTTTGGGACCTTACCTTGATGTGTATTGAGCACCTTGAATTCTTAGGTGCTTCACAGAAGTTTATGTTGTGCATTTTCTCCTAAGTTCACCGATACCCCATATGTGGTCAAAAACTATTTGTGAGGCATAGTGCAAAGCTCAGAAAGGAAGTAATGCCATTTTACAGTGCAGATTTTGCTGCACTTCTTTGAGAGTGCCATGCTACATTGGCAGAGCCCGAAGGTGCCAGAACAGCAGAATCCCCTATAAGTGACCCCATTTTACCAATTAAACCTCTCAATGAATTAATCTAGGGGTGCAGTGATTACACTGACACCACAGGTTTGTCACCAACTTTTATTCCATTGGGCATTGAAGAAAAAATAATTTACAGTTTTACCACCAAAATTGTGTGTTAAGGCCCCGTCTCACTAAGCAATCTCGGTAGCGAGATCGCTGCTGAGTCACAACTTTTGTGACGTAACAGCGATCTCACCAGCGAGATCGCTGTGTGTGACAGCGATCAGCGAGCGGCCCCCCTGCCGGTATCGCTGATCGCTGCAAGAAATCTCTGGACATTTCTTTGGTCGCTGGTCTCCCGCTGGCCAGCACGCATCGCTGTGTGTGACAGGCGGGAGACCAGCGATCAGGTGTAAAAAATAAAAAAAATAAAAAATATAGTTATTCTCACCTTCCGACGTCGCGTTCAGCCATCCCGCCTCTCTCCACGCTCCGGTCCCAGTGATCCTTTGCACGAATGACCGCGAGACTTTGTTATCCCGCGAGACTGTGACATCTCGCGGTCATTCGTGCAAAGGATCACTGGGACCGGAGCGTGGAGAGAGGCGGGATGGCTGAACAGGACGTCGGAAGGTGAGAATAACTATATTTTTTATTTTGATTCTATTTTTTACAGGATGGCCAGCGATGCCGGGCGCTCGGCATCGCTGTGCTGATCGCTGGTGAAGCTGTCTGTGTGACAGCTCACCAGCGATCACATAGCGATTTACCAGCGATCCTGACACCTTCATATCGGTGTCGGGATCGCTGGTAAGTCGCTTAGTGAGATGGGGCCTTTAGCCCCAAGTTTTACATTTTCACACTGGGAAATGGGTAAAAATGTCACCAAAATTTGTCCCACAATTTCTGCTGAATGTAGAAATACCTCATATGTGGCTGTACAGTACTACTTAGCCATACGGAGTGACTCGGGAGGGACGGAGCACTTTTTGCCTCCTGGAGCACAGATTTTCCTAGACTAGTTTGCGGATTCCATATAAAGAGCCCCTCAAGTGACCTCATTTTGGAAATTATAACCCTTTGTGAACTTATCTAAAGATGTAGAGGCGATTTTGACTCCATGGGTGTTTTCCAGAAACAAGCAGCAATGGGTGTTGCTGAGTGAAAATTGCAAACTGCCATTGTAGTGACCGGTACGTTGCAGTGACCAGTACGTTATGCCCAGACTGTGCTTCTGGAGACAAGCACCTGTAAATTAGGTGGGCTCTCATCACTATAGAAATGCCAAACATATGGGCGCTAAATGTTGTTTAGGCACACTGGGGCTCAAAAGGGAGGGGGGACATTTGGATTTGGCTGCGGAGAATTTGCTGAATTTCTTTTGGGGAGCGAGGAGCCATTTAGTTTTTCCAGAGCCTTTGTGCTACTAGTAACGTGAAAGCTCCCAATATTTCCATTAACAGATGACAGACCTGAGTGAGGGCTTGCTTTTTTTGTGGATTGACTTGAAACATTTATTGGGAACATTTTACATAACGTTTGGGATCACATTTATCTGGCGCTCTACGCTGAGCACTTACTTTGGAGTTTCCATCCAAATCTCCGAGTGACATGACAGATGGAACTTCCGAGGGATCCATTCACTATAATGAGACAGCAGATTTACTCTGGACTCCATCTGGCCTCTGTTCAATGATGTCCTTTTCAGAAGTGAACAAAACTGTGCAATCCTAAAAAGACGAACACCGCCGGATCACAGGTCCTATGGCGTCCACAGAGCCTCCATCTGCCACATTATAGGGAATTTTCCGCCGGGGGTCCTGTCTGAATCACATATTTCAGAGATTTACAAGGAAACCCCGGTGTAAGCGCTCACTGCAGAGCACAGGATAAACGTGCGCCAAGCCTTACTGCGATCTTTGAGGGGCAGAATAAAAAATCAACAATAGGTGAAGAATTTGTTTTATTTATGTTTTACTCCGTTCCTCCTGCAGATTAGGCAACTTTATGCTTCGAGTCGGTGCGATTACAGTGATACCAGAGTTATATCGGGTTTTTAAGTTTGGCCTGTCACACACTAAAAGACGCTTTTTATTGCGAAAACTAGATTTTGAGTTACCATATTTTGAGAGCTATAATTTTTCCATATTTTGTCCCACGGAGTCATGTGAGGGCTTGTTTTTTGAGGGAAAGAGCTGACATTTTTATGGGTACCATTTTCGGGCACATGACATTTTTTGATCGCTTTCTATTCTGATTTTTGGGAGACAGAATGAACAAAAAAAGCAATTCAGGAATTGCTCTTTGCTTTTTTTTTTATACAGTTAGCATGTGGTAAAATTGGTAAGACAGCTTTATTCATCAGGTCAGTACGATTACAGGGATACCTCATTTATAATCTTTTTTATGTTTTGGCACTTTTACACAATAAAAATTATTTTATAGAAAAAATAATTATTTTTGCATCGCTTTATTCTGAGAGCTCTTGTTTTTTTGCTTTGCTTCCAATTCACACCAGAATGCTGATCTAGTGGGGGAGAGGTCGTGTAGCCTCAGTGTTTTTGTATATCAGACGTGTTGGATTTTTTAGGGTTTTTGCGTGATTGCAGACAGTATCTTTTCTGTCCTGTCCTATCTAGACAGTTTGGGCCCCATCATTTGCTCACTCTATTTTCTGCCTGCGTTTGTGCCTCATCTTGTCATGTCGGACGCTGTTCACACCACAGCGTCCGGCAGGCAGAGGTAGTTCCACCTCCAGCCACTATAGCCTCAGTGGCGCCGGCTTGATCTTCAGGCTCTCGGGGGTTAATCCTGCTGGAGACCAGGTTGGAAGGTTAGTCACGCCCACGGTCTTTAAATAGTCATACTGGCATATGGGCGTCGCCGATTATAGCTTGTGTTTTCATACCAAGTGGTTCCGGTCTGGAGTGGAGGTGTTGCAGAGAGAGAGATTCGTATCTGGTGTCTTATGATCCGTCGTTATCCTTTCTCCTTCCCATATTTGTGTTTAGTTGTGCCCTGTTCACATTACTGTATATTCCTGTGTGTGTGCGGCGCAGTGCAGTTTAAGTTCTCCCTGTCTGTCTTATTTGTGTGGGAGCTTTGGTGGTGTGTCTCCTCACTGGGTGGAGGGTGGAGGGTTAAGTGCAGGGCTGAGCAGGAGATAAGGAAAGGGTGGAGGCTCAGGCATTTGCACCTTCAGCAAAAACCCTGGGTTGAGGGTCAGACAGGGTTTCCCCTAGTGAAAGGGACACCACAGGGGCCCCGGGTATTTCTGCCTTAGTTGTCCTAAGCCCCGCGTGACATTATAATCGGCCCACATTTTTTCAGGAGTCCATGGATCCCATGGATTCCATAACCCGCCAGTTGGCGGCGCTGTCCTTACAGGTCTCCGAGTTGAAAGGGGCAGTTCAGCAGCAGGGCCTGGTAGTAGCAAAGGTGCAAACGGCATCTGCAGGTATCGGTGCAGAGCCGAAGTTTCCGCTGCCAGAACGATTTTCAGGCGATCGCAGCAAATTTGTCGTATTTCGGGAGGCCTGCAAATTATACTTCCGCATGCGGCCAATCTCCTCAGGTAATGAGGCCCAGCGAGTAGGGCTGGTGTTGTCATTACTGAGTGGTGACCCCCAAGCATGGGCATTTTCCTTACCAGCTGATTCTGCTACATTTCATTCGGTCGATAATGTTTTTTCTGCCCTCGGGCTCATTTACGATGACCCTGACCGACTGGCTCTAGCGGAATCTAAAATCCGCGCCCTCCGCCAGGGGGAGCGCTTGGCAGAGGACTATTGTTCGGAATTTCGCCGCTGGGCTGTAGACACACAGTGGAATGACCCAGCACTGCGGAGCCAGTTTATTCATGGGGTATCAGGGAGGGTGAAACAAGCCCTCCTGATGTATGAGACTCCGGCATCATTGGAGTCTGCCATGAGTTTGGTGATACGTATTGATCGCCGTTTTCGTCAGGGGGCACAGGAGACGCTACCTCTGGGGGAAAGCAGAGGTGCAGGTGTGGTTGAAGTAGATGAGTCCCCTGAACCTATGCAGATTGCTGGCGTGGCACAGGTTCAGCCTCGCGCTCCGGGATTCCGGAAGCCCGGAGCATGTTTCTACTGTGGTAAAAGAGGTCATTATGTTAACGTTTGCCCGGTACTACCTAAGAGGGTCACATCGGCGGAAAACTGTTAAGCTCAGAGGGTATGGAGGAGACCCAACTGAGCGTATGCATATCCTCCATGATGATATCTCAATGTATGCTCCCTGCCAAGGTTATTATCGCCGGCAGAGAGCTACCTATATCAGTGTTTGTGGATAGCGGTTCCGCTACCAATCTCATAGATGAGGAGTTTGCACACACCGCCGGGTTTAAGATCGAAAAACTTCCTCACCCCATACAGGTGGTGACCATTAATGCTGTTCCCCTCCCTCAAGGGGAGATTACTGAGTTTGTGGCAGAGGTGAAACTCCACATTGGGGTCCTACATTCTGAGTCGGTTACATGTAGGGTCCTCCGTAATCTCCCAGCTCAAATGGTCCTGGGTTTTCCATGGCTGTCCAGGCACAACCCGGTAATTGATTGGAAAACTCAGGACATAGTGCAATGGAGTGGTTTCTGCCAAGACAATTGCTTGGCCACATGTGTGTCCGCCGTGACGCCCAGCCTGCCGGATGCTTTGCAGGATTTCGCGGATGTTTTCTCTGAGAAGGGTTGCTCAGAACTGCCTCCACATAGAGCCTATGACTGTGCGATTAGGTTAAAACCCGGGGCCAAATTACCTAAGGCCAGGATGTTTAATATTTCTGGTCCTGAGAGGCAAGCTCTGAAAGACTAAATCGCGGAGAGTCTGAGCAAAGGACACATCCGGCCTTCGTCCTCGCCTGTAGCAGCGGGGTTTTTCTTCATTAAGAAGAAAGATGGGGGGTTACGCCCGTGTCTGGATTTCCGAGAGTTAAACCAGATTACTATCCGTGATCCCTACCCAATGCCGTTGATCCCGGATTTGTTCAACCAGGTAGCGGGGGCGAAATGGTTTTCCAAGCTGGACCTCAGGGGGGCGTATAACCTCATAAGGGTCCGTCAGGGGGATGAGTGGAAGACGGCGTTTAACACTCCTGAGGGTCATTTTGAGAGTCTGGTTATGCCGTTTGGGTTGACCACTGCGCCTGCCGTTTTCCAACATTTTATTAATGATGTATTTGCTCATGTCCTGGGGAGATTTGTGATTGTATACCTGGATGATATCCTCATTTATTCTAGCGATCGGGACACTCATTTGGAGCATGTTAGGCAGGTGTTACAGTTTCTCCGGGAGAACCAGCTCTATGCTAAGCTGGAAAAATGTTTATTTTTTGTCCAGGAGTTGCCCTTTTTGGGATATATTGTGTCCGCAGCCGGTTTTAAAATGGACACCGCTAAGGTGCAAGCGGTGCTGCAATGGGAGACGCCGGAGAGTCTGAAAGCACTCCAGCGGTTCCTTGGGTTTGCAAATTATTATAGGAAATTTATAAAACACTTTTCGACTGTCGCCAAACCGCTCACGGACATGACAAAAAAGGGTGCCGATCTGGCGAACTGGCCTGAGGTGGCTATACGTGCATTTGAGCGTCTGAAGAATACTTTTGCTTCAGCCCCCATTCTGGTGCAACCAGACGTGTCTAAACCTTTTGTGGTAGAGGTTGATGCATCGGAGGTGGGAGTGGGGGCAGTACTGTCTCAAGGCTCGTCCTTGAGCGAGATGCATCCATGCGCCTACTTCTCCAAGAAGCTGTCGCCGGCCGAACGGAATTATGATATCGGCAACAGGGAGTTGTTGGCCATCAAACTGGCTTTTGAGGAATGGCGACACTTCTTGGAGGGGGCGGCTCACCAGGTCACAGTTATCACCGACCATAAGAATCTGCTCTATCTGGAGTCGGCCAAGCGTCTGTCTCCTAGGCAGGCTCGCTGGGCATTGTTTTTTACTCGTTTCAATTTTCTTGTGACGTACCGTCCCGGGGCTAAAAACACCAAGGCGGATGCTTTGTCTAGGTGTTTTCCGGGGGGAGAACCTCGGGAAGAGCCGGTACCCATCCTCCAGAAAGGGGTAGTGGTCTCGGCTCTCACGACGGAGGTAGAGGCGGAGATTGCCGAGGCCCAAGAGGAGGTACCACCAGGACTTCCCGCCAACAAATCATTTGTACCCCTGCATCTTCGGCTTAAGGTGTTGAAGGAACACCACGATTCGGTACTGGCTGGTCATCCAGGGGTGAAGGGCACCTTAGAGCTGGTATCGCGTCGTTTCTGGTGGCCCAAAATCCGGCAGGACGTGGTCTCGTACGTGGCAGCTTGCATCACGTGCGCTAGGGCTAAGTCACCGCGAACCCGTCCTGCTGGCACGCTACAGCCTCTGGGGGTACCCAATAGGCCATGGACAGAAATCTCCATGGATTTTATCACTGACTTGCCAGCCTCGGCAGGGAACACGGTCATCCTGGTGGTGGTTGACCGTTTTTCAAAGATGGCGCATTTTGTGGCGTTGTCTTCTTTGCCCAATGCTAAGACGTTGGCTCAGGTATTTGTGAAGGAGGTGGTCAGACTCCACGGAGTACCATCTGACATAGTATCTGATAGGGGTACGCAATTTGTGGCGAGGTTTTGGAAAGCTTTTTGCTCAAGGTTGGGGATCAAGTTGTCACATTCATCGGCGTTTCATCCACAGTCTAATGGACAAACTGAGCGCATGAACCAAAATCTAGAACAGTATTTACGATGTTTTGTGTCCGACAACCAGGAGGAATGGTCTACTTTCCTTCCTCTGGCCGAATTCGCGTTAAATAATCACCGCCAAGAGTCATCAGGAGAGTCTCCATTCTTTTGTGTGTACGGTCAACATCCTCAGTTTTGTACCTTACGTCAGGGTGACTCCGGGGGTATCCCGGAGGAGGATCAGCTAGGAGCCCAATTGTCATCAGTCTGGAGGCGGGTGAAACAGCGTTTGTTGAGCATGAGTGCCAGGTACAAACGGGTGGCTGACAGTAGACGCGTGCCAGGTCCGGACCTGTGTGTGGGTGAATGGGTGTGGTTAGCTACGAAGAACATAAAACTCAAAATTCCATCTTTAAAACTGGGTCCAAGGTTTATTGGGCCTTTTAGGATTTCTGCCATCATTAACCCAGTGGCTTATCGGTTGGAACTTCCTGCGGTGTACAAAATACATAACGTTTTTCACAGGGCTTTATTGAAAAAGGTGGTAGGCTTGGTGGACACGACGCCGATGCCACCTCCACTCATGGTGGATGGCGATTTAGAGTTCGAGGTCGCCAAGGTAGTGGACTCTCGAGTAGTACGCCGTACTCTTCAGTATTTGGTGCACTGGCGGGGGTATGGTCCGGAGGAGAGGTCTTGGGTTCCAGCCTCAGACATACATGCGGATCGGCTGGTCAGTTCTTTTCACCGTCGTCATCCGGACAAGCCGGGTCCTATGAGTCTTGAGGGCCCTGGGGTCCCTCGTAGAAGACGGGGTACTGTCATGTCGGACGCTGTTCACACCACAGCGTCCGGCAGGCAGAGGTAGTTCCACCTCCAGCCACTATAGCCTCAGTGGCGCCGGCTTGATCTTCAGGCTCTCGGGGGTTAATCCTGCTGGAGACCAGGTTGGAAGGTTAGTCACGCCCACGGTCTTTAAATAGTCATACTGGCATATGGGCGTCGCCGATTATAGCTTGTGTTTTCATACCAAGTGGTTCCGGTCTGGAGTGGAGGTGTTGCAGAGAGAGAGATTCGTATCTGGTGTCGTATGATCCGTCGTTATCCTTTCTCCTTCCCATATTTGTGTTTAGTTGTGCCCTGTTCACATTACTGTATATTCCTGTGTGTGTGCGGCGCAGTGCAGTTTAAGTTCTCCCTGTCTGTCTTATTTGTGTGGGAGCTTTGGTGGTGTGTCTCCTCACTGGGTGGAGGGTGGAGGGTTAAGTGCAGGGCTGAGCAGGAGATAAGGAAAGGGTGGAGGCTCAGGCATTTGCACCTTCAGCAAAAACCCTGGGTTGAGGGTCAGACAGGGTTTCCCCTAGTGAAAGGGACACCACAGGGGCCCCGGGTATTTCTGCCTTAGTTGTCCTAAGCCCCGCGTGACACATCTTGTCTCACCGAAAATATATGTTTAAGGGCTATCTATTCCTTTGGGGTTCTACTCCGGGGCAGTTTAGCTTTCCCCTTTCTTGCTTTAGGCTTAGTTAACTCTTTGGCTGTGCCGAGGCGTCTAGGGCATCGTAGGCACGTCCCACGGCTAATGCTAGTTGTGTTGTTAGGTTTACGGGTCTGCAATCCGCTAAGTTGCCAACCTTTCTGGTTTCCTGGTTGCTTAGCTAATTCACCGGTAATCCTCCTCGGTGACCGAATCCTAACAGAATCACCAGCCTAAACTGTAGACTCTAGGGTACTCAAAAGAAGGAAAAAATTAAAAAAAAAAAGTGTCAGAATTTTTTTTTATATATTTTTTCCTCTTTTTCTCTGGGGACCGTAGGAGGATTTTTTCTTTAATGGAGACTAAGCAATTGTCAGAACGTGTTGAGCAGCTCGCTGCTGAAGTTCGGGGAATTTCTGCCTATCTCACGAAATCGTCTGCTGTAGAACCAAAAATTCCTATTCCTGATGCATTTTCTGGGGATCGATCTAAATTTTTGAACTTTAAGAATAATTGTAAAATGTTTTTTGCCTTGAAACCTAACTCCTCGGGGGAACTCGGTGCAGCAGGTTAAAATTGTCATCTCCCTGTTGCGCAGAGATCCCCAGGACTGGGCTTTTTCTCTGACACCTGGGAATCCTATTTTGGCTGATGTGGATGCGTTTTTCCAAGCTTTGGGGCTGTTGTATGATGAACCTAATGTTATTGATCAAGCTGAGAAAACCTTATTGGCATTGAACCAGGGGCAGGATTCTGCAGAGTTATAAAAAAAATTCCGAAAGTGGGAGATCCTTACTAAATGGAATGATGACGCCCTAGCAGCTCTCTTTCGGAAAGGTTTGGCAGAAACCGTAAAAGATGTTATGGTAGGATTTCCGGTCCCTTCTGCTCTTAACGACTCTTTGTCACTAGCCATTCAAATTGATCGACGTTTATGTGAAAGTAAAACTATGCGAAAGGCGGTGCTGCCTTTTGAACAAACTTCTGAGCCCATGCAATGTGATAGGGTTTTGTCTAGGGCTCAACGTCAGGAGTTTAGAAGGCGTAATAAGTTATGCTTCTTTTGTGGGGACGCCTCTCATGCTATTTCTGTTTGCCCTAAGCGGGAAAAACGTTTTGCCCACTCATTTGCTATGGGCAGTGTACAGCCTAACTTCCTTTTGGTGGTTTAATTGATCTGCTCCTTGTCTTCATTTTCTGCTAAAGCTTTTGTTGATTCAGGATCAGCTCTGAATCTGATGGATTTTGACTTTGTCAAACGTTGTGGGTTTCCCATGATACCCCTGCGGACCCCAATTCCTTTGTGGGGTATTGATGCTACCCCCTTGGCGGAGAATAAACCCCAGTTTTGGACCCAGGTGATAATGCGGGTCGCCCCGGACCACCAAGAGAATTGTAAATTTTTGGTGTTGCATAATTTACATGACATTATTGTGCTGGGTTTTCCTTGGTTGCAAACTCATAATCCTGTTTTGGATTGCAAATCTGTGTCTGTGGTGAGTTGGGGTTGTCAATGTGTTCTTAGTGACACTCCTGTTTTCTCCATCTCTCCCCAGTCTCATGATGTTCCTGATTATTTGGCTGATTTTTCTGATGTATTTAGTGAGAGTAAGTCCGCGTCTTTGCCTCCTCATAGGAGTTCTGATTGCGTGATTGACTTAGTGCCCGGTTGTAAATTTCCCAAGGGTCGGCTTTTCAACTTATCTGTACCTGAACATGATGCTATGCGATCTTATATCAAGGAGTCGTTGGAGAAGGGTCATATCAGACCATCCTCTTCACCTTTAGGTGCTGTTTTTTTTTGTGGCCAAGAAAGATGGTTTATTAAGGCCATGTATTGATTATCGTTGTCTTAATAAAATCACTGTTAAATATCAGTATCCGTTACCCCTGATTTCTGATTTATTTTCCAGAGTTAAAGGTGCTAGTTGGTTTATCAAGCCTGACCTTAGGGGGCGTATAATCTTATTCGCATCAAGCACGGAGATGAATGGAAGACAGCGTGTAATACTCCTGAGGGACATTTTGAGTACCTAGTGATGCCTTTAGGACTCACTAATGCCCCTTCAGTCTTCCATGAACAATATTTTCCGGGACTTTGTGGATAAGTTTTTGATCATTTATTTCGACGATATTTTGATTTTTTCCAGTGATTAGGATTCTCATGTGGAACATGTACGGACTGTGTTCCGGATTTTGAGAGAAAACGCTCTGTATGTTAAGGGATCGAAATGTCTCTTTGGCGTACAAAAGATTTAATTTTTGGGATTCATTTTGTCCCCGTCTGCTATTGAAATGGACCCAGCCAAGGTCCAGGCCATTTATGATTGGCTTCAGCCCACTTCTTTGAAGGCCCTCCAGAAGTTTTTGGGTTTTGATAATTTCTAAGGACTATAAAGCAAAAAACAATTTGTCAAAATTGACATATGCAAGATTCACCAAAGAAAATTAGAATATACAGCATCGGTGAAATTTAAAACATAACTTTTACTTTGTTCAATAAAAGATTTGAAAAATGTGTGTCACCAATAATCATTTAAAATTGTCGATATGATAGAGGTACCTAATAATACAACAAAAATCAGGCCCTGAATCGACCCATTTGACGATAGTAGTCACCTAAATACAACTAGACAACAAAATAAGTAATTGGATACGGCGACTTGGGCTCATTATATATACACGCCATAACCCAAAATGCACATACATAGTAAATATTGAAAGCCCATAATGCTGGCTATACATATGTATACAAGAATGAGGTCATAACAATGACAAGAAAAATTGGAACACTAGTCTCACCAGGGGTATGACAGATTCACCACTGGCAGGGCGAGGGTTCTCTGGCTCCACTGCTGGTGTGGCATCTGCTACCTGAACTTCCTGATTTTCAGAGTTCTCATGAGTCACTTCTTCTTGTACTACCAGTTGGGGAAATGTCAACACTGGCACCACTATGGCATCAATAGTCCAATTGGCAGGGAATTCTCCAAGTATAGTGTTGACCTTTTCTTCTTCTATGGGTTGGATGTTATTCTGTTCTCCCAATCTTTCCTTTAGCTGGTCAGGGCATAATTTCATATGATCCCTTGATACTGCTGCTGAGGTTTCCCCTCCATCTTTACTAATAAGGCACACCTTGGTATTGTCAAAATTTGAGGATAGAATGGTGTAGGGTTCAGCTTCCCATTGGTCATCCAATTTATGCATCCTCCTTTTCCTCTTTAGGACTTGTTTTCCTGGTGACAAGGGAACTGCAGGTGCATGCTGATTGTAGTGACTTTCTTGTTTTTGTCTTGCCTGAGCTTGACTCTTTTCCACACACTCTTGTACTCTTCTGTACTGTTGCTGCCTCTCTGTATCCCAGTCAGCACCTGGTGAGGTCACTTCAGGTGTCAGGACTCCCATGTCCAAATCAATAGGCAGCTTACCAGGCCTCGCTCTCATTAGGTAGGCTGGAGTGCAGTTGGTGGAATTCACAGGAATGTGGTTGTAGAGGTCTACCAGATCTGGCAACTTTTCTGGCCACAGATTCCTCTCCTCCAAAGGCAAGGTCTTCAGCAGGTCAATCACTACCTGGTTCATCTTTTCACACATGCCATTGGTCTGTGGATGGTATGGCGTTGTCCGGATCTTCTTACAACCATACAAGTTACAGAATTCCTGGAACACTTCTGCCTCAAAGGCGGGACCTTGATCTGTAAGCACTTGCTCTGGATATCCATGTGGTCTACAGAAGTGCTGTTGAAAGGCTCTGGCTGCTGTCCTGGCTGTTTGATCTTTGACAGGCACAACTACCAGGAATCTTGAGTAGTGGGTCCACAATGGTAAGAGCATAGATGTATCCTGAGCGGCTTGGGACCAGCTTCACATGGTCTAGGGCGACCAACTCCAGTGGCTGCTTGGTTATTATTGGCTGTAGAGGAGCTCTCTGGCTGTCTCGATCCTTTCTGCGCAGGTTACATTGTCCACACTCCCAGCACCACCTTTCAATGGCTTTCCTCATACCAGCCCAGTAGACTCTCTCCCGGAGCAATGCTTCCAACTTCTTCCATCCGAAGTGTCCAGCTCCATTGTGGCATGCTTTCAAAACCATTGATGCCTCTCTCTTTGGGACTACTACGTGCCAGACCAGCTCATGAATGCGGGCATTGATACTCCTCTGACACAGCTTTCCTTCATAAATGAACAGCCGACCTCTTTCCTTCCTCAACTGCTGGGTTTCTTCAGGAGCATTCGACTCTGGGCGTGAGTCAGCTTGTGACAGTAGCTCCTTCACCAGGCGGACTGCGGGGTCACTATCCTGCGTTTCTGCCCAATCATGATGAGGAAATGGATTTAAGGTGGCCTCTCTCAAGCCAGACCGCCTGTTTCTCACTATTTGAGTACGCTGGGCCGCAATTGGCCGGTGGAAGGGAGGTAACTCTATTTCTTCAAGAGCCTCAGGGTCTTCTCCTGCATCTGGCAGATTAGGCATTCTGGACAGCGCATCAGCATTGGCATTCTTATGCCCTGCTCGGTACTTTATGGTAAACTCATAGTTAGACAGCCGAGCCATCCATCGCTGCTCCAGTGCACCTAGTTTTGCAGTTTAAAAGTGAGTCAACAGGTTGTTGTCCGTGAAGACGGTAAACTTGGCTGAAGCTAGGTAATGTTTGAATCTTTCAGTCACAGCCCAGACTATGGCGAGGAACTCCAGCTTGAAGGAACTGTAGTTGTCTGAGTTCCTTTCAATGGGACGAAGCTTCCTGCTGGCGTAGGAGATCACTCTTTCTTTGCCATTCTGTACCTGTGACAGTACTGCTCCCAGTCCCACGTTGCTGGCATCAGTATACAACACAAAGGGCTGGTCATAATCTGGGTAGGCCAGTACTTCATCTCCTGTGAGAGCCATCTTCAGTCGGGTGAAGGACCTCTCCAACTCCTCAGTCCATTCAAACGTGGAACTTTTCTGTTTGGCCTTCTTGGACTGTCCCAACAGAAGATTTTGCATAGGAGTGGCTATTTCAGTGAAGTCTTTGATGAACCTTCGGTAGTAGCCTACCAACCTGAGGAATTGGCGTACTTCATGGAGGTTGCTGGGTTTCGGCCAGTCCCGGATGACTGTGACTTTGTCAGGATCTGGTGCCACACCCTCTGCACTCACCACATGACCGAGGTACTGTACCTTGGGCTTCAGGAGGTGGCATTTGGAAGGCTTCACCTTTAGGCCAAAATTGGACAAGGCTTCAAACACCTCAGCCAGGTGCTCCAGATGGTCTTCATAAGTCTTGGAGAAAACAATGACATCATCAAGGTACAACAGGACTGTCTCAAAGTTCATGTGTCCCAGGCAGCACTCCATTAGCTGTTGAAATGTTCCTGGGGCAGTGCAGAGCCCGAACGGCATATAGTTTACCTCACAGAGACCCATTGGGGTGGTAAATGCTGTTTTCTCCTTGTCTGCCTCTGCCACGGGAACCTGCCAATACCCACTATTGAGATCTAAGGTGGAAAAATAGTTAGCAGTTTTAAGTGCAGCTAATGACTCTTCCATTATGGGTAATGGGTAGGCATCTTTATGTGTAATGCTGTTAATTTTTCTGTAATCAACACACATTCTCATGGTACCATCCTTTTTCTTTACAAAAACTATTGGGGCTGCCCAGGGGCTACAACTGTCTCTGATCACCCCAGCCTCCTTCATTTCCTGCAACATACTTTTGGCACACTGGTATTGTGTTGGGGTATAGGCCGGTACCTTTCTTTAATGGGTGGATGATCTCCAGTGGGGATATGATGTTGAACCCCTTTTGCCTTCCCAAAATCTAGAGGGTGCTTACTGAATACCAGCTCATATTCCTGGGTCACCCTGTAAACCCCATTTTTCTGGTATGAAGGTGTAGAGTCAGTCCCCACCTGCAGTTGCTGGCACCACTCCTCCTGCTGCTTTACAGGGCCATTGACCTCCACCTGGTCGGATGAGACCAAGGGCTCTGCTGCCTGCATTGCATTATTACTGACAGTGAGCAGCTTAGCAACTGTGGCATACCGAGGTATTGTGGCCTCCTCCTACCCACAATTCAAAAGGCGTACAGGTACTCTCCCTTTACGTACATCAACTACCCCTCTGGCTGTCAGGACAGTGGGCCTGCTATCAAAGTATACTGGTTCTACCATTGCCTGGTAATCTTTTCCTCTGAGGACTATGGCTGCCCGACACCAAATCAACATTTCACATCTGGGGGGTATTGCAATGGGGAAAGCATCACTCACTCTGACGCTGCCAATTTCTCCGCCAGAGAGTTCTACCTGCTGTCTTTGCATCAGGGCCTTGATCTCCTTCTGCAGGACTCATTGCTCACTGGAACCAGCAGTCTCAGCCACCTGTTGCAACAAGACAATAACCTCGGAAAGACAATTTTCAATTACATTTGTACCAAGAGTCATCATGGGATTACATTCTCGTCGATCAATATCCACAACTATCAGACCTTGAGATTTTAACTCCACCCTCCCCACTTTAACAGTAATTTCTTTACATCCCACTTGTGGTAAAGGCTGACCATTACTGGCAACTACTGTTAGTTCATCAGTTGGGCCACAGGTGAGTTCAGAGTCAGCCCAATACCGCTTGTAGAGGATATAGGGCATAGTGGTCACCTGGGAGCCAGTGTCCAGCAAAGCGTTCATGGGGATGCCGTCAATCACCACTGGAAGGAATGGTCTCCCTCCAACATACTTGGCTCGCCAGTTCTTTGGGCCTTGTGGTCCTACTCCTGGGGGTTGGCCCTCTGCCCCAGGGGTTACTCGTTTAAAGGACAGAATCTTGCAAGATAGCCTGCCTTGTGGCAGTGACGACAGATGGGACGTCCGTTCTGGTCATAGCGATCGTTGTTCCTCCCTCGGAGTGGCAGGGTTCTCCTCTTCTGGAGCCACGGGACATCCTCTGGACTGGAAGCAAGCTGGATCTTCTCCTTGGAGGACACCTGCAGGGACTGCACGGTTTTAGTAAGTGCAGCCATCCCTTTGGTCAATTCCTGGACCTGAAGACGCAGCTCTTCTGTTGGATCTTTATCCAGAGTCTGTGCATCAGCCTCCACAGGGATGGAAGGGAAAGATGTTGCTTCCTGGTGGTAGGTGATCGCTGGGCGCCTAGGGGGCACTGGACGGCTGACGGTTGGTTCATGCAGCACCCGGATAGCCCTGTCCTTGAAGTCTGCAAAATCCAGGTCAGGCTTCTGCAGGGCTATAATGCGCAGCTGTGCACTGTGGGTACTGGATAGGAGTCCTTCAATAAACTGCTCCTTTAACAGTCTGTCTCCGTCCTGCACGCTGTCTGGATCCATCTGCTTTATGGCTCGCAGCGCCTCCTGCAGGTTAAGAGCATAGTCCCGTATACTGTCCTGTGCTCTCTGCTTACATCCAAAGAATCTCATATTTATTTCAGCTGCAGTGGGGGTGTCAAAGGTGCTTCTGAGCTTAGCCAGGATCTTTTTAACAGTCTCTTAACAGTGTCCTGCCACAATCAACCATACACCTCAAACAAACTGCACAGTCTCTCTTTAAATTCACTCAGGGTATGTGACTCACCCGAGTATTGCGGTAGCCAGGCCGCTCCCGGTATGTAGGGCTTAGACAGCGGCATTATGGGGACCGCTGCGGTGGGTGCTACCGGAGCCGCAACCGCGTTGGGCACTGCATCTTGCGGCGCTGAGGGGCTGGCGGGGGCATCTGCCGCTGCATCGGCGCTTGCCATAGACATTCTCCTTCCCCCCTAGTTAACGGGTGCCAGGTCCCGGGGTTGAGCGGCTTACCGGCTGTAGGTCTCAGCTCCTCCCCTTCTCGCGCGTTGTCCTCTCTTCCCGCGCGGCACTTCACTTCTTCGCGCTCTGCGGCAGGCTCCACCCACGAAGGCCTGCCCCTTTTCTTCCCGCGCTCCAATCAGCGGGATAATGGCGGCAATGGCGCCAATTTCGCACACAGTCTATAGCACACAACATTCTCTGGCACACAGGACCCGGGGATACCGGGCTCCGTAATCCTGTTCGTGACGCCAAAATGGGTCGCCCTCCCAGGGCTGTGGGGTACTCGGTATCGGGCCGGTCTCTCAGAGGGGATTGTCACAGCAGCGGTGACCCGGTCCGTGGCCCTGGATGCCCATGTAAAAGGTGTTGTGTTGGGAATAAAGTTTATAAGTGATTCGTGACGGCACCTGGATGGCACCTGTGGTGTTCGGCAAGGGAGGTGTTAAACCGACGATGCAAGCAGCTCCTCTGGGACAGATGGTGTAGTGCAGCAATGATGTTGTAGCCCTCCATAGGTAGGGCTGTTGGTCCCATGGCAGTGTAGCGGAATGTTTAGGAAGAGGGTGCAGTGTTTGGCACAGAGATGTAGTAGTGCTGAGGATGTTGCAGGAAGGAGGCAAGGACACAACAGCATGCAGTTTCTTTACCTTTACTTGGCAAACGCAGTCCAGGGTCCTGATTACAGATGGCACAGGAGCAGGCTAGCCTGGAAGCAACTCACGGATCTCTCTATCAGATGGGTTGTGTAGTCTCCTTCCTAGCGCTGGCTTGAGGTACATGCAATACAGTGTTACACTGAAGATCCTCCTTCTTATCTTCTCTTAGAACTACCTCGTATGGCAGACAGCTGTAGCCCTCTATCTCTCTTGGCTCACCCGTCGCTGTTGTTCCTCCGAGTCTAGTCTTAGTTGGGAATAGAGCATTTACAGCTTCCTATTCCTCTGGTTTCTGTTGCAAGACCTTCAGTATCCATACAACCGTGGAGACCAGGCTCCAGATCATGCGCTATCACCGGGAGCTCTCTTTCCTCAGCTCATTCTCCAGCTTCTCTCCACACGTCTACACTCATTGCCCTTCTCACACTAACTCCTGATTGCCCTTCCTGGCCCTCAGCGAGCACTCCTCCCCCAATTCTGGTTCAGAGCTCCCTCTGCTGGCCTGGAGTGGGAACTGTGTTGCATGACATGGTTAACTGTTAGAGAGACCCTTCATTGCCTCCAAACCTGACATCACCCTCCCTGGAGGAAGGTACTGCCACTGTGGCGACCATACCCCTGGGGGCGCCACAAGAGCATTTACAGCTGCTACTTCCTCCGGTTTCTGCTGCAGGACCATCAGTGTCCCTACAAACTCGGAGACCGGAATCCGGACCATGCGCTCCAGCTAGGAGTGAGCCTTAACTCTGCTCATCCTCCAGCTCCCCTTCTCACGTCCACACACTTCCCCTTCCCTTCACAGACTGCCCTAACTTCCCACCTCCCAACCACAGAGAGCAACTCCTCAGCAGTCAGGTTCAGAGCTCTCCCTGCTGGCCTGGAGTGGGAAATGTGTTGTGTGTTGGTTTAACTGCTAGAGAGATCCTTCATTGCTCCCAAGCATGACATCACACTCCCTAGGAGGAAGGTAATGCCACTGTGGTGACCGTACTCCTGGGGGCGCCACAAGTGCACTGATGCCCAGCCACTGCTTGATGATTCTGCTGGTACATTGACCCAGACCACTACATTCCCCTCACACTCTACACAGCCAGAATCTGACCCTGATGAAACTCAGGTTCCCCTTCCCGCATACTATACCACCTTACACGGTGACAAAGAGGAAGGTGCAGATGAAAGTGCAGGTTCCTTGAGCAGGTGGGGGGGCATACTCATGGGCGATGGCACTGACACAGGGCCCCTCATAGTACGCAAAAGTGTCTCTGCCGGTGAGAGCCGTCAGACACACCGCCGTACTATGAGGGGCCCTGTGCCAGTGCCGTCGCCGAGTGGGCCCCCCCTGCTTGCTCAGGATCACAGCACTTGCAAAGTTGAAATACTTACCTCTCCCTGCTCCACCGCCGTGACGTCTTCCGCATTTCCTGACAGTGACATTCTGGTCAGAGAGCGCGATGACATCACCTCTGCCTAAACAGTCCAAGTGCAGAGAGATGGAAGATGGGGACGACGAGGAGTCCAGAGTACAGGGATTCCCTAGCGAGGAGACTTATTTGTTTTAAAGATTGGGAGCAATTTTTGGGGAGCACTATACTCTGGAGAATGATATATGGGGCCCACCATACACTGGAGCATTCCAAAGGTGGACATCAGACACTGGAGCAGCATTTACAGGGCCCATTATACACTGGAGCATTAGAAATGGGGCCCATTATATATGGAGCATTATTTGGGCCCATAAGACAGTGGAGCTTCATCCATGGGGACCAACATATAATGTAGCATTATGTGGAGCTCATCATATACTGTATCGAACATTATATGGGACCAATGATTCTGTATCGAGAAATATATGGGCCTCATTACTCTGTATGGCGCACTATGCGGTGGCCATAATACTGTATGGAGTAATATACTGTCCGTTTTTGGAGCTATTGGAGAATTTAAAAAGGATATCAGTCATGTGAAGTAAGAAGTGAAGTATTTTTCATTGTACTATACCGCTATTTCTCTGCCGTATCAGAGGATCATGAATTGTGGCATGTGTTAAAGGAGCCCAGTGACACTCTTTGGCCCTGGGCCCACGAAAATCTGGAGCCAGACTTACCCCCCCCCACAACTTTAGCCAAATAACCCCCAGTTTTCAATGCCTAACTATTATTATAAAGTAAATTAAGGTTGACAAGCTTAAGTAATAAGAATTGATGTTTTTGGCATTAAAATGGGCACTGTAGGTGTGTTTCCTGTCCTCCACTCACTGCCGACTTTTCTTCCCCATTGACTTCCCCATTCCCCATTGACTTGCATTGGATTTCGTGTTTCAGTCGGCCTTCGACTTTTCACATTAATCGGCCGATTGTGGGTCGCCCTCCCAGGGCTGTGGGGTACTCGGTAACGGGCCGGTGTCAGGGGAATGTGTCACAGCAGCGGTGACCCGGTCCGTGGCCCTGGGAGCCCAAGTAATGGGGAAATGTAGTTAATGGAATGGAATAGTTCGTGACGCTACCTGTGGTGTTCGGCAAGGGAGGTGTTAAGCCAACGCTGCAGACAGATCCTCCGGGACAGATGGTGTGGTGCAGCGAGGATGGTATAGCCCTCCACAGGCAGGGCTGTTGTCCCAGGGCAGTGTAGATGTGGGGACACTTACTGTAGGTGGTGTAGTGTCTGGCGCAGGGGATGTAGCAGTGTCAGGCAGACGGACGCAGGAAGGAATGGAGGACACCAGGGTATGTAGTTCCAAAGCTTTACTCACAGTCAGTAATGCCCGCTTCCGTGCCGTGTCCTCCGGGTCAGGGGCTTGGTCAACCTCCCGGCAAGATGGAAAGCTCCCCTCCAACACTCCGCCAACTTATGTGCCTTTCCTGAACGTCTCCTCTATAGCGCCTTTAAGTGTGAAGATCTCCAGTACCGTGGTACCCTGGAGCTCCTCCTGACAGATGTTCCCAAGAACTCTATTCGTACGGCAGACAGCTGTAGCCTGCTTCGGGGACTCCCTTCTCCTGAGTCCCGGCTCTCTATCCAATTGCTGTTGTGCCCCATATCTTAGATGGGAGTAGTGCATTTACAGCCAACTACTCCACCGGTGTCTGCTGCAGAACCATAAGTGTCCATACAACCTCGGGGACTGGGCCCCGGCCTTGCGCTGAGAACCTATAGGCAGGGTTCCTCTTCCAACCCATGTCCTCTCTGTTCTCTCTACTCCTTCGTTCCGTACTTGTCTTTCTCTCTCTTATGGAAGTTTAGGTTTCAGTTCTACGTCTTTCTCCTTCTTTTCCTTTCCTGTGCCAGCTGGCTCAGATCACTGAGGCAGATGCAGCACTCCTTCCTCCATCCCTTCTTTCAGGGATCCTCACTCCTGTCTGAGTGACTTCCTACCCGACTGACCTTCTGTCAGACTAACCTGTCATCCTACACTTTCCCACTCTTTTATGTATCTTAACTCCACCCACCTCCCAGCACATCCAGTGTTCCAAGCAGGGAACCACCAAAGGTGCTCTGCTACTAAGCACTGAGCCGCAATGTGGTTGTGCAGAACTACCCTGTTGTGTGTGGGGTGCAAGTGTTGGAGTGTGGAAAGGAGTTCCCACCTTACCTGGATGGTGGGGCACTACACCTTAGGGGAAGGTGCAGTACCTCTGTGGCGACCGAGCCTCAGGGGCGCCACATACCCCCCTATAAACACAGCATGTCTGCGGGCTGCAAGATAAACAAAGTTGACAGTACAGGAACACACAAAATTTTTGTAATGCTGCATAAACATTTCTTATAATAAACTTCCTAATATAGGAGTCATTGTCTCTTGAACGTTGCAAACAATGCTTAATCAACTAATCTAAACATCAAGTCAAAAGTGCAATTTTTCATACTTTACGTAATTCTAAGTGTTATTATCTGTGACTCACTATCACTTCAGTAATCTTCATCTTTCCTTCTCTAGTACACATTTCTTCTTCTCTTTCTAGTGCACATTTTCTACTTTTTTTAAGTGACAACTGTGACCTGGTTCACCATTTACATTTTAAACTCTTTATTCAAATCTCTCAGCTCTGTATCAAAACATTTCTCATTCTATATAAATGCTATTTCCTAGTTACTAATACTCTCATAAGATACATCATTATCAAAATACTTCACATTAAAACTTTCAACAATTATTCTTGTAAGTGCTGGGCACTGCTCCCAGCCGGGATCTCTTGCAGTGTCCTTTGAGGTAGACATCATCTTCGAAAAGTGTCCTTATGTAAAACCAAGAGAGAGCACCTAAAGAGATGCAACTATTTACAGGTAACAGTTTTTGGATCACTCTAAGTTCATGATCACCAGTTCAATATGAAGGCTGCCAATCAAAAACTAGGCAGCACGAGTGCAAACAGAAAAACATGATAAACAAAAAGAAGGCGCAACGATGCAAACAAACCCTCCTGGGTGACGAGAATTACTGTATATTTATTAGTGCTGGTCCCCTCCTGGGGTTCTGGAAGCCGATTGTGAACTGCTACCAGATGTGGTATCTTCATCTTGATTCTGGTTTCTTGCTATAGGGCACTGAAGCTGTGGTAAAGGGAACCCATGATGCATCTCAATGCCCATCAACTGCTCCTCCTCAATAGGTGATTCCGCTGCTCTGGCACGAGGCCCAGCACCGAGGGACTCCACAGCTTGTCGGCGCTGATAGGCTACTATACGAGGGTTCGGCCGCCAAGGGATCCCGAGGTCACTATCCCAAAGTGACTGGGACTCATCTTTTCCCCGAAGATGTCGAATCGTGCGCGCCTGTTCCAGCCGTACCATTCTCAGTAGGGACCTCTTCCACCGCCCCATCTCTGACTGACTAGCGCCCCCAGCGGACTCTTCCAACTGCCCCATCTCGAGTTGTCGCAAACACGCCTCGGACAATGTGAATTCGGAGGTCAACCCATTAGGAGGGCCGGGGTATATACCTGGTGCCTCCTGGCGGTGTGGCCTCCGCTCCGGTGCAGGCATGGTGGCAACGGGTGCCTCCTGGTGAGTCACTGGGGACGGCGGTGGAGCCAATGTCAGCTCCGGCTCCGCAGGGGTCGCTGGCGGGACCTGCGCAGCCGCTTCAGGTCCGGGCAGGGGCTTCTCTTCCTCCGCTTCAGCTCTCTGGGTCGTGTACAACTCCTTTGATAGTAGCGGCAGAGAGGGAACAGGGCACGCTGCCGGTGACATGGCAGCGGTCGCAGGCTCCACAGGGTCTACCAGGAAGAGGTCCAGTGCAGCAGCGGCTGGTACCGGTGGCACGGGTACCGCAGGTGTAGGCTCCTCCTGGGCGCGCTGCAGATTCAATGTCCATAATGCTTCCTGCCTCAGTTGCAGGCTGCGCGTCAGCTGGGCGATGTCATCTTCTAGCTGCTGGCGGCTCATCTCAGAGACGGGGTCGGAGCCTACAGCCATGGCGCCAGGGAGATCCAACTCAACCTCCGCGCGCTGTACAGGCCTCCTTCCCTCTCTCTCCAAAATGGCCTTCTGGCGTTCTTCTCCCCGCCTCGGCCCATTTCCCGCCACTGGCTTCTTCTGCCCCTCCTTCCGGGGGCGGCGTCTTCTTCCAGCGCCTCCATACCAAGCCAATATACGAACCTCTCGGGGGGTGGGCCATGTTGCTGTCACATAGTAATTCAGGCAGGGGAGGCCCAAGACTCTTCGTGGTCTTTTCCTAGGACCTCCTATCTCTTCACGCCCTTCTTTTCCGCGCCAGCGGCCATTTTTAATATTCATGTCACAGTCTATTAAATTGGGTCTTCTGCACATCCTCAAAAGTTCAAAGTCCAACAAATCTCAGGCACACAGAACCCGATGGCATCGGGTCTTGTCATCATGTTCGTGACGCCAAGTTGGGTCGCCCTCCCAGGGCTGTGGGGTACTCGTCAGGAGAATGTGTCACAGCAGTGGTGACCCGGTCCGTGGCCCTGGGAGCCCAAGTAATGGGGAAATGTAGTTAATGGAATAGTTTGTGACGCCACCTGTGGTGTTCGGCAAGGGAGGTGTTAAGCCGACGCTGCAGATAGATCCTTCGGGACAGATGGTGTGGTGCAGCGAGGATGGTATAGCCCGCCACAGGCAGGGCTGTTGTCCCAGGGCAGTGTAGATGTGGGGACACTTAGGTGGTGTAGTGTCTGGCGCAGGGGATGTAGCAGTGTCAGGCAGATGGATGCAGGAAGGAAATGAGGACACCAGGGCATGTAGTTCCAAAGCTTTACTCACAGTCAGTAATGCCCGCTTCTATGCCGTGTCCTCCGGGTCAGGGTCTCGGTCAACCTCCCGGCAAGATGGAAAGCTCCCCTCCAACACTCCGCCAACTTGTGTGCCTTTCCTGAACGTCTCCTCTATAGCACCTTTAAGTGTGAAGATCTCCAGTACCGTGGTACTCTGGAGCTCCTCCTGACAGATGTTCCCAAGAACTCTACTTGTACGGCAGACAGCTGTAGCTTGCTTCGGGGACTCCCTTCTCCTGAGTCCCGGCTCTCTATCCAATTGCTGTTGTGCCCCAAGTCTTAGATGGGAGTAGTGCATTTACAGCCAACTACTCCACCGATGTCTGCTGCAGAACCATAAGTGTCCATACAACCTCGGGGACCGGTCCCCGGCCTTGCGCTGAGAACCTATAGGCAAGGTTCCTCTTCCAACCCACGTCCTCTGTTCTCTCTACTCCTTCGTTCCGTACTTGTCTTTCTCTCTCTTATGGAAGTTTAGGTTTCAGTTCCAAGTCTTTCTCCTTCTTTTCCTTTCCTGTGCCAGCTGGCTTAGATCACTGAGGCAGCTGCAGCACTCCTTCCTCCATCCCTTCTTCCAGGGATCCTCACTCCTGTCTGAGTGACTTCCTAACCGACTGACCTTCTGTCAGACTGACCTTCTGTCAGACTGACCTGTCATCCTACACTTTCCCACTCTTATGTATCTTAACTCCACTCACCTCCCAGCACATCCAGTGTTCCAAGCAGGGAACCACCAAAGGTGCTCTGCTACTCTCTAAGCACTGAGCCGCAATGTGGTTGTGAAGAACTACCCTGTTGTGTGTGGGGTGCGAGTGTTGGAGTGTGGAAAGGAGTTCCCACCTTACCTGGATGGTGGGGCACTACACCTTAGGGCAGGGGTCCCCAACCGCCGGTCCGCGGCCCAGCACCGGGCCGCTGCAGTGCCCTTGCCAGTCCGCGGACACAAGGGGAGCCAGGGGCGGTCAGTGGCGTAGCGGGGGCTGGGGCGGCGCGCAGCAGTTCTTAGCGGCGGCCAGGGAGCGATCCAAGCAGCTCCGTTGCCTGCAAGAGGGAATAGCAGGAGCGGAGCTGCAAGGACCCGTCCACTGCGTCCAGCTTCCTGCCCGCCGCCCGCGCTTCCTGTCTCTGACTGACACAGAGAGGAGCGCGGCCGCTGCTGTGTCAGAGCGAGGAAGCGCGGGCGGCGGGCAGGTGAGAGGAGAGAGGTGGTGTGTGTGTGTGTGTATGTCTGTCTGTGTGTGTACTTGTATGTCTGTGTGTGTGTGTGTGTGTGTGTGTGTGTTGGTCTGTGTTTGTGTAGCCTGGCCCTGGAGGAGATGGGGACATGAGGAGAAGACCGTGAGGGGAGTGATGGAGAGATGGCAGTGATGGGGTGCAGGCAATGATGGGGAGATGGCAGTGATGGGGTGAAGGCAATGATGGGGAGACAGCAGTGATGGGGTGAAGGCAATGATGGGGAGAAGGGAGTGATGGGGTGAAGGCAATGATGGAGAGACAGCAGTGATGGGGTGAAGGCAATGATGGGGAGAAGGGAGTGATGGGGTGAAGGCAATGATGGAGAGACAGCAGTGATGGGGTGAAGGCAATGATGGGGAGAAGGGAGTGATGGGGTGAAGGCAATGATGGAGAGACAGCAATGATGGGGTGAAGGCAATGATGGAGAGACAGCAGTGATGGGGTGAAGGCAATGATGGGGAGAAGGGAGTGATGGGGTGAAGGCAATGATGGAGAGATGGCAGTGATGGGGTGAAGGCAATGATGGGGAGAAGGGAGTGATGGGGTGAAGGCAATGATGGAGAGACAGCAGTGATGGGGTGAAGGCAATGATTTGGAGAAGGGAGTGATGGGGTGAAGGCAATGATGGGGAGAAGGGAGTGATGGGGTGAAGGCAATGATGGGGAGAAGGGAGTGATGGGGTGAAGGCAATGATGGAGAGACAGCAGTGATGGGGTGAAGGCAATGATGGAGAGAAAGGAGTGATGGGGAGAAGGGAGTGATGGGGAGAAGGGAGTGATGGGGAGAAGGCAATGATGGAGAGACAGCAGTGATGGGGTGAAGGCAATGATGGAGAGAAGGGAGTGATGGGGAGAAGGGAGTGATGGGGTGAAGGCAATGATGGAGAGACAGCAGTGATGGGGTGAAGGCAATGATGGGGAGAAGGGAGTGATGGGGTGAAGGCAATGATGGAGAGACAGCAGTGATGGGGTGAAGGCAATGATGGAGAGAAGGGAGTGATGGGGTGAAGGCAATGATGGAGAGACAGCAGTGATGGGGTGAAGGCAATGATGGGGAGAAGGGAGTGATGGGGTGAAGGCAATGATGGGGAGAAGGGAGTGATGGGGTGAAGGCAATGATGGAGAGACAGCAGTGATGGGGTGAAGGCAATGATGGGGAGAAGGGAGTGATGGGGTGAAGGCAATGATGGGGAGACGGCAGTGATGGGGTGAAGGC
Source organism: Dendrobates tinctorius (assembly GCF_039654945.1). NCBI lineage: Eukaryota > Metazoa > Chordata > Amphibia > Anura > Dendrobatidae > Dendrobates > Dendrobates tinctorius. The sequence goes on from NW_027361687.1 coordinate 49,583,817, forward strand.
AATGATGGAGAGACGGCAGTGATGGGGTGAAGGCAATGATGGAGAGATGGCAGTGATGGGGAGAAGGCAATGATGGGGAGAAGGGAGTGATGGGGTGAAGGCAATGATGGAGAGATGGCAGTGATGGGGTGAAGGCAATGATGGGGAGAAGGGAGTGATGGGGTGAAGGCAATGATGGAGAGACAGCAGTGATGGGGTGAAGGCAATGATGGAGAGAAGGGAGTGATAGGGTGAAGGCAATGATGGGGAGAAGGGGGTGATGGAGCACTCATTCAAAACCTATGGTGAGTTGAGTCACATTATAAATGTTATTTAATTATAAGTATGCACTGCTACACTACAACCGTGTCCATAGCCCCGCCCCCTTGTGACAAAAGCCCCGCCCCTGCCACACCTCCATCCCCGCCCTGCCGGGCCATGGAAGAATGGTCTTGCTTGAAACCGGTCCCTGGTGCAAAAAAGGTTGGGGACCACTGCCTTAGGGGAAGGTGCAGTACCTCTGTGACGACCGAGCCTCAGGGTAGCCACAATTGCGTTCGACCCGACTTTTGCGAAAGTCGAGTTTCATGAAACCCGACTCGACCCGAAAAAAGGCAAAGTCGCTCATCTCTATGAGGCAGCATTTTACCAGTTGAAATGGTGCATGCTGACAAGGACCCCGATACAAATAAACGGTGTCCGACAAGCGAAGTTGTGAAGGATTCGGCACTGCGATGTGGTTTGGCGAAAGGATACAGGACGCTGATGTGAACAGTAATGTAACGGCATCTCATAATCTAGAAAACAGGATTATTTGGCTACTCAGGAGTCAGAAACATGCCAAATTAAAGGATTTTTCATTGACTGTGAGGAAATAATTAATAAACCAGAAATCACACCGGTGTATTTCTATGGGCATGTTCACACAGTGCGGATTCTCCCGTGGATTTTTCCGCACAAATATCGCAGCTCTTGGCAGAAAACGCAGGTGCGTTTTTGCCGCAGTTTTGATGCATTTTTGCTGTGGTTTTTCAGTGCGGTTTTGCTTGCGGATTTGTATGCGGTTTTGTAAGCTAAATAAAGATATGCTATTTAACAAAAAAAAAGATTTGTGATGTCATTTCTGTCCAACCTCCTCTTTTACATTTGTCCAACCCACACTCCATTACACACACAGATAGACAGACAGATGATAATAGATAGATACTTTAGATAGATAGACAGAGAGTTAGACAGACAGACAGACAGACAGATAAATATAGGATAGATAGATAGATAGATAGATAGATAGATAGATAGATAGATAGATAGATAGAGATATATGGATATACAGGGGTTGGACAAAATAATGGAAACACCTAATGTTTTGGCATCATAATCTTCGAACATGCTATAACAATGCAAACCGTGACATATGGTAATGTTTTGTAGTTGATTATTTGTGTAATGTGATATGTGTATGTAAATTAACTGTTTGTTTTGCAGAATTGTAAGAATATTGATGAGAACCTGATACCAATGGCAGAACTCTCGGATTTTCAAAGAGGCCAAATTGTTGGTGCTCGTATGGCAAGCGCTAGTGTACCAAAGTGTCCGAATGCTTGGCGTGTCAAGAGGTACTGTCTCCAAAGTAATGACTGCGTTTGAAAGAGAAGGAAAAACGTCCGCAGCAAAGTGCAGGTCCGGCCGAAAGTTGAAGTTGACTGAGAGAGACCGTCGGACTCTAAAGCGAATTGTGAGAGAGGATCGCAAGACCACGGCTCCGAAAATCACTGCTGAGCTCAATGAACACCTACAGAACCCAGTTTCCACGAAGACTGTTCGTTGGGAGCTGCACAAATCTGGATTCCACGGAAGAGCTGCAATTTGAAAACCGCTTCTCTCAATGACAAATGTTTCCAAGCATTTAGAGTGGTGTAGAAACCTCCAGAATTGGTCCCTCGAGCAGTGGAAACATGTGATATTCTCAGACGAATCATCGTTTACCCTATTTCCAACCTCCGGCCGAGTGTACGTTTGGAGACAGCCGAAAGAAGCAGTCCATCCAGACTGCCTTCTCCCAACCGTAAAACATGGCGGAGGTTCTGTGATGATCTGGGGTGCTATTTCATGGAGCTCCGCCGGGTCAATGATATCCCTTCATGGAAGAATTAACAGCCGCGATTATTTAGGCATTTTGGGCGACCAAGTGCATCCTATGGTTCAAACACTGTTCCCGGAGGGGAACGCCATCTTTCAGGATGATAATGCACCAATTTGGGTCGCCCTCACACCGAGGGCAGCGGGGTACTCGGTACCGGCCCAGTGTCAGGGGGAATGTGTCACACCAGCGGTGACCCGGTCCGTGGCCCTGGGCGCCCAATATCAATGGCGGTGATGTTAATAGTATAGTTTATATGAATAGTATAGTTCGTGACGCCACCCGTGGTGTTTGGCAAGGGAGATGGTAAGCCAGCGCTGCGTGCAGATCCACTGGGACTGATGGTGTGGTGCAGCAAAGATGGTGTAGCTCCCCACAGGTGGAGCTGTAGTCCCAGGGCAGTGTAGCTGCAATGGCTGAGGAGAGGCGCAGAATGGTATAGATGCTGGTACCCAGATGTAGCGGAGCTGAAGGTGTTTAGCGGCGAATGAATGGAGGACACCAGGGCTTGCAATTTCAAAGCTTTACTCACAGTTCGTGGTACCCACTGGTGCCTCCCTCCGCGCCATGTCCTCCGGGGTAGAGACTCAATCAACCTCCCGGGCAAGTCAGGGTTCTCCTCTCCAACACTCCGCCAACATGTGCTCTTCCTGAACGACTCCTCTATTGCGCCTTTTAGGGCGAAACACTCCGTACTTAGTTACCCTGGAATGCCTCTCTCTAGGTGTTCCTAGTCTTTACTTGTATGACAGACAGCTGTAGCCTCTATCGGGGACTCCTCTCAGAGTCTTGGCTCGCAAATCGGTTGCTGTTGTGTCCCAAGTCTTGGATGGGAGTAGTGCATTTACAGCCAACTACTCCACCGGTGTCTGCTGCAGAGCCATAAGTGTCCATACAACCTCGGGGATCAGGCCCCGGCCTTGCGCTGAGAACCTATAGGCAGGGTACTCTCTCAACCCGCAACTCCTCTCTGTTCTCCTTCGTTCCACGCTGTTCCTTCTCTCTCTTATGGAAGCTTAGGTTGCAGGTCTACGTCTTTCTCCTTCTCTTCTCTTTCCCGTGCCAGCTGGCTCAGATCACTGAGGCAGCTGCAGCACTCTTTCTAAACTGAACTCAAACTAACTTCAGAACTGAACTCCTTCTCGCCTGACCTTCTGTCAGACTGACCTGTAATTCTAAACTTTCCCTCTCTTTTATACTAACTCCACCCACCTCCCAGCACATCTTGTGATACGAAGCAGGGTTCCACGAAGGGTGCTCTGCTACCCCCAGCCTGGAGCTGCTAGGTGGACCTACTGAATTATCCTGTGTGTGGGATGCAGGTGTTGGAGTGTGGAAAGGAGTTCCCAACTTACCTAGGCGGTGGGGCACTACACCTTAGGAGAAAGTGCAGTACCTCTGTGGCGACTGAGCCTCAGGGGCGCCACAAATTCATACAGCTAGAATCGTTAAAGCATGGCACGAGGAACATTCTAATTAAGTTGAGCATCTCATCTGGCCCCCACAATCCCCAGACCTCAACGTTATTGAGCATTTATGGTCGATTTTAGAGATTCAAGTTAGACGTCGATTTCTACCGCCATCGCTGCTGGAGGGTGTTTTAACTGAAGAATGGGCTACAATTCCTTTGGAAACAATTCACACCTTGTATGAATCCATACCTCGGAGAATTGAGGCTGTAATCGCCGCAAAAGGTGGACCTACACCATATTAAACTAACTTTTGTTGATGTTTCCAGGTGTTTCCATTATTTTGTCCAACCCCTGTATCTATCTATCTATTTATTTATCTATCCCATATCTTTCTTCTATCTATAGATATATCCATAGATACAGTTGTGGCCAAAAGTATTGACGCCCCTGCAATTCTGTCTGATAATACTCAGTTTCTTCCTGAAAATGATTGCAAACACAAATTCTTTGGTATTATTATCTTCATTTAATTTGTCTTAAATGAAAAAACACAAAAGAGAATGAAGCAAAAAGCAAAACATTGATCATTTCTCACAAAAGTATTGGCACCCTCAGCCTAATACTTGGTTGCACAACCTTTAGCCAAAATAACTGCATCCAACCGCTTCCGGTAACCATCAATGAGTTTCTTACAATGCTCTGCTTGAATTTTAGACCATTCTTCTTTGGCAAACTGCTCCAGGTCCCTGATATTTGAAAGGTGCCTTCTCCAAACTGCCATTTTTAGATCTCTCCACAGGTGTTCTATGGGATTCAGGTCTGGACTCATTGCTGGCCACCTCCGAAGTCTCCAGTGCTTTCTCTCAAACCATTTTCTGGTGCTTTTTGAAGTGTGTTTTGGGTCATTGTCCTGCTGGAAGACCCATGACCTCTGAGGGAGACCCAGCTTTCTCACACTGGGCCCTACATTATGCTGCAAAATTTGTTGGTAGTCTTCAGACTTCATAATGCCATGCACACGGTCAAGCAGTCCAGTGCCAGAGGCAGCAAAGCAACCCCAAAACATCAGGGAACCTCTGCCATGTTTGACTGTAGGGACCATGTTCTTTTCTTTGAATGCCTCTTTTTTTCTCCTGTAAACTCTATGTTGATGCCTTTGCCCAAAAAGCTCTACTTTTGTCTCATCTGACCAGAGAACATTCTTCCAAAACGTTTTAGGCTTTTTCAGGTAAGTTTTGGCATACTCCAGCCTGGCCTTTTTATGTCTCGGGGTAAGAAGTGGGGTCTTCCTGGGTGTCCTACCATACAGTCCCTTTTCATTTAGACGCCGACGGATAGTACGGGTTGACACTGTTGTACCCTCGGACTGCAGGGCAGCTTGAACTTGTTTGGATGTTAGTCGAGGTTCTTTATCCAACATCCGCACAATCTTGCGTTGAAATCTCTTGTCAATTTTTCTTTTCCGTCAACATCTAGGGAGGTTAGCCACAGTGCCATGGGCTTTAAACTTCTTGATGACACTGCGCACGGTAGACACAGAAACATTCAGGTCTTTGGAGATGTAATTGTAGCCTTGAGATTGCTCATGCTTCCTCACAATTTGGTTTCTCAAGTCCTCAGACAGTTCTTTGGTCTTCTTTCTTTTCTCCATGCTCAATGTGGTACACACAAGGATACAGGACAGAGGTTGAGTCAACTTTAATCCATGTCAACTGGCTGCAAGTGTGATTTAGTTATTGCCAACACCTGTTAGGTGCCACAGGTAAGTTACAGGTGTTGTTAATTACACAAATTAGAGAAGCATCACATGATTTTTCGAACAGTGCTAATACTTTTGTCCACCCTCTTTTTTATGTTTGGTGTGGAATTATATCCAATTTGGCTTTAGGACAATTCTTTTTGTGTTTTTTCATTTAAGACAAATTCAATGAAGATAATAATACCAAAGAATTTGTGTATGCAATCATTATCAGGAAGAAACTGAGTATTATCTGACAGAATTGCAGGGGTGTCAATACTTTTGGCCACAACTGTATATCTATAGATAATTCCATAGATATATCTATAGATATTTCCATAGATATTTCCATAGACATATCTATAGATATATAGCCATATATATTAAAAAAAGAAAGAACAGAGAGAGAACAGAATAGAGAGAGAGAAAGAAAGGGGAAAGAGCGTTCTACGATGCCCTAGACGCCTCGGCACAGCCGGAGAACTAACTAAGCCTAAAGCCAGAAAGGTGAAATCTAAACGGCCCCGGAGCAGATCCCTAAAGGAATAGACAGCCCCCAAACATATATTGTCGGTGAGACAATATGAGACACAAACATAGGCAGAAAATAGACTGAGCAAATGGTGGGGCCCAAGCTGTCTAGATAGGACAGGACAGAAAAGATACTGTCTGCAATCACGCAAAAACCCTGAAAAATCCAACACATCTGATATACAAAAAACCTGAGGCCACACGACCTCACCCCCGCTAGATCAGCACTCTGGTGTGAACTGGAAGCAAAGCAAAAGATACTAATATAACAGGGGACTGAACAACTAACACAAGCTATAACATATGTTATATTAGTCTCTTTTGCTTTGCTGTCAGTTTATACCAGAATGCTGATATAGTGGGGGAGAGGTCGTGAGACCTCAGTGTTTTTTGTACATCAGACGTATTGGATTTTTTAGGGATTTTGCGTGATTGCAGACAGTGTCTTTCCTTTCTTATCCTATCTAGACAGTTTGGGCCCCATCATTTGCTCAGTCTATTTTCTGCCTGTGTTTGTCCCTCATCTGGTCTCACCGACAATATATGTTTGGGGGCTATCTATTTCTTTGGGGTTCTACTCTGTGGCAGTTTAGATTTCACCTTTCTTGCTTTAGGCCTTGTTGGTTCTCCGGCTGTGTCGAGGCATCTAGGGCATCGTAGGGACGCTCCACGGCTACTGTTAGTTGTGTTGTTAGGATTAGGGGTCTGCAATTCGCTAAGTGACCAACCTTTCTGGTTTCCTGGTGGCCTAGCCTATTCCTGCCATCCTCCTCGGAGACCTGTTCATAACAGGAAAGAAAGAAAGAAAGAAAGAACAGAGAGAGAACAGCTGGAAAGAAAGAACAGACAGAGAGAAAGAAAGAAAGAAAGAAAGAAAGAAAGAAAGAAAGAAAGAAAGAAAGAAAGAAAGAGGGGAAATAAATAACAGAGAGAGAAAGAAAGAGGGGACAGAAAAAAGAACAGAGGGAGAGAGAAAGAAAGAAAGAGGGGAAAGAAAGAACAGAGAGAGAAAGAAAGGGGAAAGAAAGAAAGAATAGAGAGAGAAAGGGAGAGAAAGAAAGAAAGAAAGAGGGGAAAGAAAGAAAGAACAGAGAGAGACACAGAAAGAACAGAGAGAGCGAAAAAGAAAGAAAGAAAGAAAGAATGAAAGAAAGAGAAAGAACACAGAGAAAGAGGGGAAAGAAAAAGAAAGAAAGAGGGGAAGAAAAAACAGAGAGAGAGAAAGAAAAAAGAAAGATTAGAGAGAGAAAGAACAGAGAGAGATAAAGAAAAAGAGAGGGAAAGAAAGAACAGAGAGAGAGAAAGAAACAGAGAGAGAAAGAACAGAGAAAGAAACAGAGAGAGAGAAGGAAAGAACAGAGAAAGAAACAAAGAAATAAAGAAAGATTCTATAAAGATACTATAGCAGCCCGGCTCCCATTGTAACGCCCACCTGAGCCTCCTGGTGCAGGACATATCATGATCCCGCTCACATGGCCGGCATTCCCGATTCCAAGGTGATCCCGCTGTCCGCGCTGTCGGAGGAGGTCATGGTGATGGATCTTAAGCATTCCCTGAAGTGCCTCCATGGTTCAATCTTCAATCTCCTCATGAAATTACCTCATTTCCGGTCAGCTTCCTGCACATCACTTACAGTGGAACGCCATGTGCGAGTTTTAAAGTGCTCCTCAGGTTCCGCCGTGTACTCCTGTGTCCACGGGAAAAGCCTGCTTTGTATGCCTCGTACACACCTGGCTCCGCTCCGTACATCCCGTACACACACGGCTCCGCTCCACACACGGCTCCGCTCCGTACACCTCGTACATACATGGCTCCGCACACCTCGTACACACACGGCTCCACTCTGCACACCTCGTACACATGCGGCTCTGCTCCGCACACTTCGTAAACACACGGCTCCGAGGTGTACACCTCATATACGCGAGGCTCCGCTCTGCTCACCTCATACACACATGGCTCCAAACCGTACACCTCGTAGACACACGGTTCCGCTCCGTACACCTCAAACACACACGGCTCCGCTCCGCACACCTCATACACACGACTCCGCTCCGTACACATGCGGCTCTGCTTCGTACACACACGGCTCCGCTCCGTACACCTCGTACACACACGGCTCTGCTCCGTACACCTCGTACACACACGGCTCTGCTCCGTACACCTCGTACACACACGGCTCTGCTCCGTACACCTCGTACACACACGGCTCCGCTCCGTACACCTTGTACACACACGGCTCCGCTCCGTACACCTCGTACACACACGGCTCCGTACACCTAGTATACGCGCAGCTCCGCTCACCTCATACACACATGGCTCTGCTCCGTATACCTCGTACACACATGGCTCCACTCCGTACACCTCGTAGACAAACAGCTCTGCTCCGTGCACCTCGTACACACACGACTCTGCTCAGTACACTTCATACACACACGGCTCCGCTCACCTGGTACACACACGGCTGCGCTCCATACATTTCGTACACACGGCTCCACTCCGTACACCTCGCACACACACGGCTCCGCTCCGTACACCTTGTACACAGGCAGCTCCGCTCTGTACACCTCGTACACACATGGCTCCGCTCACCTCGTACACACACGGCTGCGCTCCATACGCATGGCTCCGCTCCATACACCTAGTACACACACCGCTCCTCTCCGAAAACCTCGTACACACTCGGCTGCTCTCCGTACACCTTGTACACACGCAGCTCCGCTCCGTACACCTCCCACACACATGGCTCCACTCCGTACACCTCGTACACACACGGCTCCGCTCCATACACCTCGTACACACACGCCTCTGCTCCCTACACTTCATACACGGCTCCGCTCACCTGGTACACGGCTCCGCTCCATAGACTTCGTACACACGGCTCGGCTCTGTACACCTCGCACACACATGGCTCTGCTCCGTACACCTTGTACACACACGGCTCCGCTCCGTACACCTCATACACACACGGCTCTGATCCGTACACCTTGTACACACACAGCTCTGCTCCGTACACTTCATACACACGGCTCCGCTCACCTGGTACATACACTAGTGATGTGTCGGTTGCGAACGATCCGACACAAAGAGCCGGCTCCCCGCGGTGAATCCTTGAATGGCTCTCACTGGGCCTAAAATCCCGATGTTCGGCAGACGTAACTCTGCCCACCGGAACAAAACTCCGCCCACTAAGCAATCTAATTGGTTTCTAACGAGTGGGTGGGGTTTATGCAGTAGGTGGGCGGAGTTTAGGACAACATAACACATATACAATAGGGATCCATTTAGGATCCAAAAGGAGTCGAAAAAGACCTGGCTCTTTTTTGGTGAGCGGAGCCGTGAGAGCTGGATCACCAAAAAGAGCCGGACTGCCCATCACTAACACACCCGGCTCCGCTCCATACACTTCGTACACACGGCTCCGCTCCGTACACCTCGTACACACACGGCTCCGCTCCGTACACCTCGTACACATGCTGCTCCGCACCGTACACCTCGTACACATGCGGCTCCGCTCCGTACACCTCGTACACATGCGGCTCCGCTCCGTACACCTCGTACACATGCGGCTCCGCTCCGTACACCTCGTACACATGCGCTGCTCCGCTCCCCACACCTTGTACACATGCGGCTCTGCTCCTTACACCTCATACACATGCGGCTCCACTCCCTACACCTCGTACATGCGGCTCCGCTCCGTACAACTCGTACACACGCGGCTCCGCTCCGTACACCTTGTACACAGGCAGCTCCGCTCTGTACACCTCGTACACACGCGGCTCCGCTCCGTACACCTTGTACACAGGCAGCTCCGCTCTGTACACCTCGTACACACATGGCTCCGCTCACCTAGTACACACACGGCTGCGCTCCATATGCACGGCTCCGCTCCATACACCTAGTACACACACTGCTCCTCTCCGAAAACCTCGTACATACACGGCTGCTCTCCGTACACCTCGTACACACGCAGCTCCGTTCCGTACACCTCCCACACACATGGCTCCACTCCGTACACCTCGTACTCACACGGCTCTGCTCCGTACACCTCCCACACACGGCTCCACTCCGTACACCTCGTACACACACGGCTCCGCTCCATACACCTCGTACACACACGCCTCTGCTCCCTACACTTTATACACGGCTCAGCTCACCTGGTACACGGCTCCGCTCCATAGACTTCGTACATGTGGCTCCGCTCCGTACACCTTGTACACACACAGCTCTGCTCCGTACACCTCGTACACACACACAGCTCTGCTACATCCACACTGTAAACCCCTCCTGACCCCACACATAAACTTCCCCTCATCCAGCACCATGACAACCAACACAGCAGAGTCCTGGGGGCCCACAAACACACACACAAGGGCCACTGATCATGTGACCCCTGACTCCTCCCCTCCTGTGACCTCATCACAGGTCCTGTGCACACAGTCACAGAACAGCCTAGGACGTCATTGCAGGCTGCGGTGGGTCTCTCTGGGAGGGTGAGGATGGGGTCGGTGCATGGGAGGGGGGCGTGGCGGCTCAGTCCAGTGCGGGGGGGGAAAAATAGAGTCCCGGACGGGACGAGAGTGGGGGTCAAAAATGGGAGTCACGCGAGAATCGGGACGGTTGGGAGCTATGCATACAAACTCCTTGCAGATGTTGTCCTTGGTTGGATTTGAACTAAGGGCTGCAAGTCTGCAGTGCTAACCACTGAGCCACCGTGCTGCTCTTCAATATATGCATTTAAGCAGAATTTTGCCTCCACCATAGCATTGGGGGGGCGAAAATGGCACTGTAAGGTAATAACTGCACCATGGTGTTGCACCATTTTTCTGTCACTAGTTGATTTTCAACCAAATTTCTTTTATAATATGATTTTGAGGTGCTGTTTTCCTCCGAGAAGCATCCATGTCTGGTATACCTGCACCATTGCTAGATTTTTTTTTTTTGGCGTGCAGCTCCTCATAACAAAATGCCTGATATTTTGGCTATAAAAACAAAACGTTGAAGAACATGACTGCCAAAAACAGCAAATCTGGAAGTTTATATACTGCTGAGGTGACGGTCTTCGCGCCTTTTGTCATGCGCAGCCGCAGTTCCGCACTTTTTTTTATGTAAAGTCCCGTCAATTAAGGGAGTGAAGTGCCGAATCCACAACCGGATTCATCCGCGGCAGCGTGACTCTGTGTTCCCTACTTCCGTCCTGTATTCCTCCGCTGGTGTCTCCGCCATTTTGTTGGCACCCAAACTTTTGAAATAGATGAAATTTTTACGGTAACGTGACGGATTTTCACGGAAGAGAGCGGACGGAGGAACGGATAGGTTTGGCAAGCTGGCTGTGAGCGCCGACTGGCCGCGACGGTGAGTGCTCCTGGAAATCGGTCGATATAGTCCGTCGGTGCCCATGTGGTCTTCCTGTGTGCGACTAAGGGTGAGAGGCTGCAGGGGCACTACAAGTAGCCGCTTCCATTACCACCCCACACATTATCTCCACACCTCCCAATAGCTGATCCCCTCAGCCACCAGCGAATTGCGGCAATCGCATTGGCCCAATCTGCTGAGATGTCTCCAGTGGTGCCTGGCTTTCTTGGGGAGAGCTATAACAAGTATTTTATGTATTTGTGAGGTAATCATTTTGTTTCCAGTCAGCGGTCCCTGGCGCTGTGCCTGAGTCCTCGGAGGCGGCCATATTTGTTGTTGCTGGATTTCTGTAGTAGAAACGCCATAAATGTGACGTTTCCATCATATGAGGCCGATTACAGCCCCCATTAACCCCTCTCTTCATATTAGACCTCGAGACCCCTCCTTCGTCACGTCTTCCTTCAGGCAATCGCATGTGTGGCAATTCCCTATGATTGTGTGTCTCTTGCAGATGGCGTTGGACCTGGGGAAGCGGTTACTGGAGGCGGCTCGCAGCGGAGAAGACGACGAGGTCCGACAGCTGATGCAGAATGGGGCGCCGTTCACCACGGACTGGGTACGTCCCCCAGGGGGTTCATGAGGTCCTGCCAACTCCTTTTTTTTTTTTTTTTCTTCCAAGAGCCATAACTTATGCTTTTCCGTCCAGCGCTGGGTCTCCACCGCTGCCCCTGCTTTCTGTTACTGTCTTCAGTTCTGCAGGTAAGGCCTGTTTCACACTTAAGTTTTTTCTGTCAGTCAAAATCCACCAAAATAGCGGAAAATGGATCCGCAGGTGGACTGGCAGAAACGGGGGTGAGCGGATTGGCGGCTGTACGGATCCGCCAAAGGTAAAAACTTAAAGGTACCGTGCCGAGAGAGAGAGAAATATTTTTCTTCCAGCAGCCAGAAAGATTCAGGGTTAAAAAGGGAAAATGCGGATCCGCAGGGAAAAAAAAACGTTACAGGCTCCGTTCGATGATCTCAGCGGACGGCAAAAATGTGGCGGATCCACAAAAAACCGGATCCAATGGATGGCCATCCGTCAAGATCCGCCGGTAATGCAACTCAATGGGGGAAAAAACGGATCCGCCAAGCAAAATGGCGGATCTGTTTTTTTTGCAAAACGGCGGATTTTGACTCATGGTGAAAAACGGAAGTGTGAAACAGGCCTAATTGGTAGAGCCACTGATTGGCAGCAGCGCTGTTGATGTAATGAACCGTAAGAGACACGGGGAGCTGTGGCGGAGACTTGGTGCTCGACCAGGGAGGATAAGTAAAGAGTGGCTTGTATGGGTGCAGTGTGCGCTGGGTTTGCTTGGCAGGTAGTGTATGTAACGGACAGTGTGATGGCAGCGCAGATGAGCGTTCATGTGTTTCCAAAAGAGCAAAACACTCTTTCGAGTAACTAGTTTTATGCTGGAATAAAATGCTGCGATTAGCGTTTCTGTAATGCCATCGTTGCGGTCATGGTTCACTACACTGTGAGCGTGCTGTAATCGCTACCCTGCACTTAGACTGATGGGCCGCTCTGCGTGAATGCGCACATTCTGCACATGAATGCGTTAAGGATATACCGTAAGTAAATTTTCTCACTGCAGCCAGACATTATTTCAAGGCTATGTTCACATGCGTCTTTGCAGCATTTTTTTTTTTTTTTTTTTGTTTGCAAGGAAAACACTGCCTAAAATAAAACCTTTTTGATCCCTTTTTTTTTCCTCGTTAAATTGGGGGGGAAAGGGCTGAATTGACTTCAGATTTAAAAACAAAACGCAAGGTAAAAATATAATTGCGGAAGATTTTTGTGTTCTTATTCACTCCGCTTTACTATAAAACACAGCTTTCTTTGCCTTAATGAAAAGTGGCATTTCTGGTTGTAACTGACATCCTTTTATTTTGACCAGGGCCACACTTTGTCTATAATTACAGTGACACCAAGCTTGTATAGATTTTATTATATTACATTTATATTTACAGTGTGTGTGTGTGTGTGTGTATATATATATATATATATATATATATATATATATTAAAAAAAAAAAAAAAAAAAAAGTTTGTCATCTTGTGAGACCCATATCTTTTTTTTATTTATTTTTTAATAAAGCAGTGTGGACTTGTTTTTTTTGTTATTGTTCACACCATTTAGGGGGCACATAGGACATTTCGATCTTTTTGTAGGCCCCTGGCTACCATGCCAATCCGTTGGTGATATGTTCACGGGGGGTGATGGTAACAGCACTGTTATATGAACCTTTCGCTCTGAGATTGATAGCAGTATTTAAACGGTTAACTGAATCTGCTCTCTAGTATTAGGAACAGATAACTTTTCTGCTATATACCACTCATCAGTCACTACCACAGTTGTCCTATGTGCTTGATGTATCCAACTAAGACCCCCTTCACTCGTCCTGATGTCTCCAGTTCTAGAAAAACCAGTACCAGTGCTATCCGTGTCTGTGTGTAACATTACATGCATAGACTCATAGAATGGTAGGGTTGTTAGGGACCTCCTGGGTAATCTGGTCCAACCCCCTGCTCAAAGCAGGATTCGCTAAATCATCCCAGACAGATGTCTGTCCAGCCTCTGTTTGAAGACTTCCATTGAAGGAGAAATCGCCACCTCTCGTGGCAGCCTGTTCCACTCATTGATCACTCTAACTGTCAAAGTTTTTTCTAATTATCTAATCTTTGTCTCCTCCCATTCAGGTTCATCCCACACATGACACATATCGGCACCTGGGAAAAGCAGTATAGTTCATGTTATTCCCAGGCACAGGATGCTGAAGGCTGCTCTCCTCATTGTCTCCTGTTCTCCCTGAGATCATAACAGTGGTGGGAGGTGTACTCCGCATCTGCTGTGTACATCATGTATTGAATAAATAGTAATAAAAAATGTGGCCTTTCTTGGGATTTTCATAACCAGTAGAGGGAAAGCTGACCGCTGGGGGCTGATGTTAATAATCTGGGAAATGGGGAAATTTCCCAAAAGGCTCCCAGGCTCACAGCTGTTTGCTTAGTCTTTACTAGATAGTTTACGGGAGACCCCAGAAAAATAATGACTTTGGGTCCCTGTATAATTTGTGACGAGCAAAGACTAAACAGACAGCTGTGGACTGATGTCAAATAGGCTGGGAAGGGGACAGGGATATTGGGCCACCTGCCAGGCTAAAACATCAGCCCTCAGCCGTCCCAGAAATGGGGCATCCATGAGATGTGCTTGGCCTTGCTCTTCCCAGTTTGCCTGGTGCGCGGTGGCAAGTGGGGTAATGGAGTTGATGTCAGCTGTTTTATGGCCGCTGACATCAAGCCCAGGGGTATACTAATGGAGAGACGTCTATAAAATAACCCCCACAGCTGTCTGTTTAACCTTTTGCTAGCTAGAAATTATAGGGCAATCCTAATTTTTTTTTTTTTTTTTTTTTTTTTGGGATATTGTCCCCTTTCTCAGATTATTAACATCAGCCCCCTGCATTAGGCCTTCTCGGCTGGTTACTAAAATTATGCAGGAGCCCACACAATTTTGTTTTTTTAAAATATTTAATACGCTATGTACACAGCGAGTACTGAACACAACTCCCATCATTTTCACCTGATTGCGCTGATCTTGTGGAGATCAGGTGACAATGATGTGAATAGCGCAGCAGGTGGCTTTTCCCAGGTGTCAGTATGTGTCACACTGATACGGCACACTGTCGTCCGTGTCTAATCAGTATCCACGTGTGCTGGACATTCTGCAGCCCTTGCTGCTGTTAAATAAGAAAAAAAAAAAAAAAAAAGACGTGTCAACGTGTTTTGCCTACGGACACACGGTCTGATGAAACACTGACATGTGCGTAGACCACGAACTTTAATGGGTTGCTACACGCAACGAAAACACTGACATATAAAGGTGATGTAACTTGTCTTCCAGCTCGGGACGTCTCCTCTCCATCTCGCTGCTCAGTGCGGACACTTCTCCACTGTGAAGGTTCTCCTGCAGGCAGGGATCAGCCGAGACGCCCGGACCAAAGTGGATCGGACTCCACTGCACATGGCGGCTGCCGAGGGACACACTCTCATCGTGGATTTATTGATCAAGGTGTAGCCACATACACCGGGTGCAGTCAGCTCACCCATATCCTCTTCCTGATTCGTTATTAATTGTGGTGTTTCCCCTTTAGAACGGCGCCAACATTAACGCCAAAGACATGCTGGAGATGACAGCGCTGCACTGGGCGACGGAGCACAATCACCAAGACGTGGTGGAGCTGCTTATCAACAATGGGGCTGACGTCAACCTCCAGAGCAAGTTCGGAAAAACACCCTTCGATATCGCCCTCGACCGAAACTACCCTGAGCTGCTGGTTACCTTACAGGTGAGGCGGCCTGCATTTACGTATTGCTCTCAATTACAGATACTGGTGCCAGTAAACGTGTTTAACCCCTTAGTGATTGGGCCAATTTTGACCTTAACCCCTTAAGGCTTCATCACACACAGCGATATCGCCAGTGAGATCGCTGATTTTGTGATGCCACAGCGATCTCGCCAGCGACATCGCTGTGTGTGACGAGGATCAGCGACCAGCCCCCCTGCCGGGTATCGCTGATTGCGCTCCATCGTCCTGGGCCGTTTTTTGATCGTTGGTCTCCCGCTGGCCAGCGCGCATCGCTGCGTGTGGCAGTGAGAGACCAGTGACGCTGGCCGCTGGTTTCCAATGTAAACAGCGGGTATCCAAGAGCTGCGCGGCTCTTAGATACCCGCTGTTTACATTGGAAACCAGCTTGCTCGCTGGTCCTGATCACTGGAGGGGCTGTCTATGTGACAGCTCACTTAACGACATCTGAAATATTATTACGTATCCCTGCCTTTGATGTGGGCTCCGGCGGTGAGCCCACATCTTTCCCAGAACATGTCAGCTGTTTTGAACACCTGGCAGGTGCCCGCAATAGCCGCGAGTGGAATTGTGATCCACCCACGTCTATTAACTAGTTAAATGTCGCTGTCAAACTCTGACAGCGGCATTTAAATGGCGCTTCCAGCCATTGGGCCGGAAATATGCACACCGGTGACCCACGTCGTGATCGCAGATCACCAGTGTTTTGGCATGACAACCAGAGGTCTCCTGGAGACCTCTATGGTTGTCAGTGCCGGATTGCTGTGAGCGCCACCCAGTGGACGGCGCTCATAGCAAGTCAGTAATTCGGCTACATAGGAATGATCTGCTCATCGCCTCTATGTAGCTGAGCCGATCGAGTTGTGCCACCTTCTAGCCGCCTATGGAGACTATTGAAGCATGGCAAAAATAAGTGTTTTAAAAATATAAAAGTTCAAAGCGTTCCCCCTTTAGGGTTGTGCTCATAGCCCAACACCGTGCGGCCCTCCAAAGAAATGCCACCCCACACAATTACTGACCCACTGCCAAACCTGTCATGCTGAAGGATGTTGCAGGCAGCAGATCGCTCTCCACGGTGTCTCCAGACTGTCACGTGGTCAGTGTGAACCTGCTTTCATCTGTGAAGAGCACAGGGCACCAATGGCGAATTTGCCAATCCTGGTGTTCTGTGGCAAATGTCAAGCGTCCTGCACGGTGTTGGGCTGTGAGCACAACCCCCACCTGTGGACGTCGGGCACTCAGACCATCCTTATGGAGACGATTTCTAACAGTTTGTGCAGACACATGCACATTTGTGGCCTACTGGAGGTCATTTTACAGAGCTCTGGCAGTGCTCCTCCTGTTCCTCCTTGCCCAAAGGCTGAGGCAGCGGTCCTGCTGCTAAGTTGTTGTCCTCCTACGGCACCCTCCCTGTCTCCTGGTGTACTGGCCTGTCTCCTGGTAGCACCTCCAGCCTCTGGACACTACGCTGACAAGACACAGCAAACCTTCTTGCCACAGCTGGCATTTATGTGCCATCCTGGATAAGCTGCACTACCTGAGCCACTTGTGTGGGTTGTAGAGTCCGTCTCATGCTAACATAAGCACAACTAACATTCAAAAGTGACTAAAGCGTTGGTACTGAGATGTGGTCTGTGATCCCCACCTGCAGAATTACTCCTTTATTGAGGGTGTCTTGATGATGATTATTTATATAGCACCATTAATTCCATGGTGCTGTACATAAGAGGGGTTACATACAAATTACAGATATCACTTACAGTAAACAAACTTACAGTGACAGACTGATACAGAGGGGAGAGGACCCTGCCTTTCGGGCTTACATGCTACAGGATGGTGGGGAAGGAGACAGTAGGTTGGTGGGTTGCAGCAGTTCCGGTGTTGGTTGAAGTGATATCTCCAGTAGTGGTGAGGAGGTAGCGGGGTCATTGCAGGCTGTAGGCTTTCTAGAAGAGGTGGGTTTTCAGGTTCCGTCTGAAGGATCCGAATGTGGTTGATAGTCGGACAAGTTGGGGCAAAGAATTCCAGAGGATGGGGGCTATTCGGGAGAAATCTTGGAGGCGGTTGGGTGAGGAGCGAATAAGTGTGGAGGAGAGAAGGAGGTCTTGGGATGACCGTAGATTACGTGAGGGAAGGTATTGGGAGATTAGTTCAGAGACATATGGAGGAGACAGGTTATAGATCTCCTTGTAGGTCAGTATTAGTAATTTGAACTGGATATGCTGAGGGAATGGAATCCAGTGAAGAGATTTGCAGAGGGGAGAAGCGGTGGATTAGCGAGGAGAGAGATGAGTTAGGCCGGTTTCACATTTGCGCTTCAGGGCGCAGCGACGGCCCGCGCACGGTCGCCGCTAAGCCCCGCCCCCTGCCGCGCCTCCGCCGGTAGCTCCGCCTACGGGCGCATGACGCGTCATGCGTCCCTTATCTTTATCACTGAGGACGCAG
Organism: Dendrobates tinctorius; assembly: GCF_039654945.1. Classification (NCBI taxonomy): domain Eukaryota; kingdom Metazoa; phylum Chordata; class Amphibia; order Anura; family Dendrobatidae; genus Dendrobates; species Dendrobates tinctorius. Next base: position 49,601,823 of record NW_027361687.1, read on the forward strand.
GCCGTGCGCAGTATGCGTTTGGCGGTGCCTGCGTCCTTTTGACGGTGCGCCTAGCGCAACCAAATTGCAACAGGTTGCGTTTGGCGCTGGTCGGCGCACCGTCAAAAGGACGCAGGTGCCGCAAAAACGCATACTGCGCACGGCCTGCGTCCTCTGATAAAGATAGGGGACGCATGACGCGTCATGCACCCAGAGGCGGAGCTACCGGCGGAGGCGCGGCAGGGGCGGGCTTTAATGGCAGCCGTGCGCAGGCCGTCGCTGCGCCCTGAAGCGCAAATGTGAAACCGGCCTTAGCCGGACAGCAGAGTTAAGGATGGACTGGAGAGGTGCGAGGGTGTTAGCAGGGAGACCACAGAAAAGGATGTTGCAGTAGTCGAGGCGGGAGAAGATGAGGGCGTGCACAAGCATTTTAGTAGATTGAGGGTTGAGGAAAGGACGGATTCTGGAAATATTTTTGAGCTGGAGGTAGAAAGAGCTTGGATGTGCGGTTTGAAGAACAGGGCAGAATCAAGGGTTACTCCGAGGCAGCGGACTTCCGTTACTGGGCAAAGCGTGATGTCATTAACTGTGATAGGTCAGGTAAGGAAGATCTGTGAGATGGAGGAAAGATGATGAGTTCAGATTTGTCCACATTGAGCTTGAGGAAGCGAGAGGAGAAGGAGGATATGGCTGATAGACAGTCTGGGATTCTGGACAGCAGAGAGGTGACGTCTGGCTTTTTAACCCTTTCCTGACATGAGACGTACTATCCCGTCCATGGGACCCGGGCCCCTATGCCCATGGACGGGATAGTACGTCTACCGCGATCAGCGGCGCCCACGTGGTGAGCGCCGCTGATCGCGGCCGGGTGTCAGCTGATTATCACAGCTGACACCTGGCACAATGTGTCAGGGGTGGTCACGGACCACCCCCGACACGTTAACCCCTTGCACACCGCGATCAAACATGATCGCGGTGTACCGGGGGTTAAAGGGAAGCATCGGCAGGGAGGGGGCTCCCTCCGTGCTTCTCTGAGCCCCCCACAGCAGCGCAGTGTGCAGTGCTGCTGCCGGGGGCTCCTTTCCTGCAGGCCCCCCGAATCCAAGATGGCAACGGGGGGCCTGCAGGAAGCTGGCTTCCTCAGTGCCTGCAAAGCGCAGGCATGAGGAAGCCTTCTGCAGTGCCTGTGACAGATTGCTGATCTGTCACAGGACAGTGATGTCCCACCTGGGACTATTTAATAAAGTAAAAAAAAAAAAAAAAAAAGTGTTAAAATAAATTTAAAAAAATCGCAAAATAAATTAGAAAAAAAAAAAAAAAATATTCCCCCAAATAAATCCATTTTTTAGAAATAAAAAAACAATAAAAGTACACATTAGGTATCGCCGCGTCCGTAACGACCCGCCCTATAAAACTGTCCCATTAGTTAACCCCTTTAGCGAACCCCTTAAAAAATAAAAAACAAAGCAAAAAATGATTTATCATACCGCCAAACAAAAAGTGTAATAACACGCGATCAAAAAGACGCATATAAATATCCATGGTACCGCTGAAAACTTCATCTTGTCCCGCAAAAAACGAGCCGCCACACAGCAGCATCCGCAAAAAAATAAAAAAAAGTTATAGCTCGCAGAATAAAGCGATGCAAAAATAATTATTTTTTTATATAAAATAGTTTTCATTGCATAAAAGCGCCAAAACATAAAAAAAGACCTAAATGAGGTATCGCTGTAACCGTACTGACCGGAAGAATAAAACCGCTTTCAATTTTACCGCACGCGGAATGGTGTAAACGCACACCCCCCCCCCCCCCCAAAAGAAATTCATGAAACGCTGGTTTTTGTTCATTCTGCATCCCAAAAATCGGAATAAAAAGCGATCAAAAAATGTCACGTGCCCGAAAATGGTACCAATAAAAACGTCAACTCGTCCCGCAAAAAATAAGACCTCACATGACTCGGTGGGTCAAAATACGGAAAAATTAGAGCTCTCAATATGTGGTGTTGCAAAAACTATTTTTACAATAAAAAGCGTCTTTTAGCGTGTGACAGCCGCCAAACATAAAAACCGCCATAAATAGTAAATCAAACCCCCCCCGTTATCACCCCCTTTAGTTAGGGAAAAATAATAAAATAAAAAAAATGTATTTATTTCCATTTTTCCGTTAGGGTTAGGGTTAGGGCTGAGATTAGGGTTAGGGGTGTGTTGGGGTTCGGGTTGGAGTTAGAATTGGGGGTTTCCACTGTTTGGGCACATCAGGGGCTCTCCAAATGCAACATGGCGTCTGATCTCAATTCCAGCCAATTCTGAGTTGAAAAAGTCAAATGGTGCTCCTTCCCTTCCAAGCTCTGCCATGCGCCCAAACATGTAGGGTATCAGCCTACTCAGGTCAAATTGCAAAACAATTTTTGGGGTCCAATTTCTCCTGTTACCCTTAGGAAATTAAAAAATTGGGGGCAAAAATATCATTTTTGTGGAAAAAAATGATTTTTTTATTTTCACGCCCGAGCGTTATAAACTTCTGTGAAGCACTTGGGGGTTCAAAGTGCTCACCACACATCTAGATAAGTTCCGTGGGGGGCCTAGTGTCGAAAACGGGGTCACTTGTGGGGAGTTTCAATAGTTTAGGTACATCAGGGGCTCTCCAAACGCACATGACACCCGCAGACCATTCCATCAAAGTCTGCATTCCAAAATGTCACTGCTTCACCTTCCGAGCCCCGACGTGTGTCCATACAGTAGTTTTCTCCCACATATGGGGTGTCAGCGTACTCATGACAAATTGGACAACAACTTTTGGGGTCCAATTTCTCCTGTTACCCTTGGGAAAATAAAAAAATTGTGGACTAATTGATCATGTTTGTGGAAAAAATACGATTTTTTTATTTTCATGCCCGGGCATTATAAACTTCTGTGAAGCCTTTGGGGGTTCAAAGTGCTCACCTCACATCTAGATAAGTTTCCTTAGGGGGTCTAGTTTTCAAAATGGGGTCATTTGTGGGGGGTTTCCACTGTTTAGGTACATTAGGGGCTCTCCAAAGGCAACATGACACCCGCAGACCATTCCATCAAAGTCTGCATTCCAAAACGTCACTACTTTCCTTCCGAGTCCCGACGTGTGCCCATACAGTAGTTTTCTCCCACATATGGGGTATCAGCATACGCAGGACAAATTGGACAACAACTTTTGGGGTCCAATTTCTCCTGTTACCCTTGGGGAAAATAAAGAAATGGTGACTAAAAGATCATGTTTGTGGAAAAAATATGAATTTTTTATTTTCACGCCCGGGCGTTATAAACTTCTGTGAAGCACTGGGGGGTTCAAAGTGCTCACCACACATCTAGATAAGTTCCTTGGGGGGGTCTAGTTTACAAAATGGTGTCATTTGTGGGGGGTTTCCACTGTTTAGGTACATCAGGGGTTTTCCAATCGCGACATGGTGTCCGATCTCAATTCCAGCCAAAAACGTCAAATGGCGCTGCTTCCCTTCCGAGCTCTGCCATTCGCCCAAATAGTGGTTTACCCCCACATGTGGGGTATCAGCGTACTCAGGACAAATTGCACAATAACTTTTAGGGTCCTGTTACCCTTGGAAAAATAAGAATTGAGGGTGAAAGATCATTTTCGTGGAAAAAATATGATTTTTTAATTGTACAGCTTTATGTTATAAACTTCTGTGAAGCCCTTGGGGGTTCAAAGTTCTCACCACACATCTAGGTAAGTTCCTTAGGGGTCTAGTTTCCAAAATGGTGTCATTTGTGGGGGGTTTCCACTGTTTTGGTACATCAGGAGTTTTCCAATCGCGACATGGTGTCCGATCTCAATTCCAGCCAAAAACGTCAAATGGCGCTGCTTCCTTTCCGAGCTCTGCCATGCGCCCAATAGTGGTTTACCCCCACATGTGGGGTATCAGCGTACTCAGGACAAATTGCACAATAACTTTTAGGGTCCTGTTACCCTTGGGAAAATAAAAATTGGGGTAAAAAGATCATTTTTGTGGAAAATATATGATTTTTTAATTGTACCGCTGTACGTTATAGACTTCTGTAAAGCCCTTGTGGGTTCAAAGTTCTCACCACATATCTAGATAAGTTCCTTGGGGGGTCTAGTTTCCAAAATGGGGTCACTTGTAGGGGGTTTCCACTGTTTAGGTACATCAGGGACTCTCCAAACGTGACATGGCGTCCGATCTGAATTCCAGCCAATTTTGCATTGAAAAAGTCAAACGGCGCTCCTTCCATTCCGAGCTCTGCCATGCGCCGAAACAGTCGTCCCCCCCCCCCCCACATATCAGGTATCCGCGCACTCAGGACAAATTGCACAATAACTTTTGCAGTCCAATTTCTCCTGTTACCCTTGGTAAAATAAAAAAAATTGAACCTGAAGTATTTTTTTTGTGAAAGAAAGTTAATGTTCACTTTTTTTTAAATATTCAAAAAAATTCCTGTGACGCACCTAAAGGGTTAATAAACTTCTTGAATGTGGTTTTGAGCACCTTAAGGGGTGCAGTTTTTAGAATGGTGTCACCTTTGGGTATTTTCTATCATATACAGTGCCTACAAGTAGTATTCAACCCCCTGCAGATTTAGCAGGTTTGATAAGATGCAAATAAGTTAGAGCCTTCAAACTTCACACAAGAGCATGATTTATTAACAGATGCATAAATCTTACAAACCAAAAAGTTATGTTGCTCAGTTAAATCTTAATAAATTTTAAACATAATAGTGTGGGTCAATTATTATTCAACCCCTAGGTTTAATATTTTGTGGAATAACCCTTGTTTGCAATTACAGCTAATAATCATCTTTTATAAGACCTGATCACGCCGGCACAGGTCTCTGGAGTTATCTTGGCCCACTCCTCCATGCAGATCTTCTCCAAGTTATCTGGGTTCTTTAGGTGTCTCATGTGGACTTTAATCTTGAGCTCCTTCCACAAGTTTTCAATTGGGTTAAGGTCAGGAGACTGACTAGGCCACTCCAACACCTTCATTTTTTGCCTCTTGAACCAGGCCTTGGTTTTCTTGGCTGTGTGCTTTGGGTCGTTGTCTTGTTGGAAGATGAAATGACGACCCATCTTAAGATCCTTGATGAAGGAGCGGAGGTTCTTGGCCAAAATCTCCAGGTAGGCTGTGCTATCCATCTTCCCATGGATGCGGACTAGATGGCCAGGCCCCTTGGCTGAGAAACAGCCCCACAGCATGATGCTGCCACCACCATGCTTGACTGTAGGGATGGTATTCTTGGGGTCGTATGCAGTGCCATCCAGTCTCCAAACGTCATGTGTGTGGTTGGCACCAAAGATCTCGATCTTGGTCTCCTCAGACCAGAGAACCTTGAACTAGTCTGTCTCAGTCCTCCAAGTGATCATGAGCAAACTGTAGACGAGCCTTGACATGACGCTTTGAAAGTAAAGGTACCTTACGGGCTTGTCTGGAACGGAGAACATTGTGGTGGAGTACGTTACTTATGGTATTGACTGAAACCAATGTCCCCACTGCCATGAGATCTTCCCGGAGCTCCTTCCTTGTTGTCCTTGGGTTAGTCTTCGGACAAGCCTGGCCTCGGCACGGGAGGAAACTTTCAAAGGCTGTCCTGGCTGTGGAAGGCTAACAGTAGTTCCATAAGCCTTCCACTTCCTGATGATGCTCCCAACAGTGGAGACAGGTAGGCCCAACTCCTTGGAAAGGGTTTTGTACCCCTTGCCAGCCTTGTGACCCTCCACGATCTTGTCTCTGATGGCCTTGGAATGCTCCTTTGTCTTTCCCATGTTGACCATGTATGAGTGCTGTTCACAAGTTTGGGGAGGGTCTTAAATAGTCAGAAAAGGCTGGAAAAAGAGATAATTAATCCAAACATGTGAAGCTCATTGTTCTTTGTGCCTGAAATACTTCTTAATACTTTAGGGGAACCAAACAGAATTCTGGTGGTTTGAGGGGCTTAATAATAAATGACCCTCTGAATAAACTTTTCACAATTTAAAAAAAAAAATTAAACAAAGAAATAACATTCTTTTTGCTGCAGTGCATTTCACACTTCCAGGCTGATCTACAGTCCAAATGTCACAATGCCAAGTTAATTCCGAATGTGTAAACCTGCTAAATCTGCAGGGGGTTGAATACTACTTGTAGGCACTGTAGACCCCTCAAAGTGACCTCAAATGTGATGTGGTCCTAAAAATAAAATGGTGTTGTAAGTTGGAAAATTGCAAAATTTTCAAAATTTTCACCAAATTTCCGTTTTTCTCACAAATAAACGCAAGTTATTTGAATGAAATTTTAACACTAACATGAAGTACAATATGTCACGAGAAAACAGTGTCAGAATCACCGAGATCCATGGAAGCGTTCCAGAGTTATGACCTCATAAAGGTACAGTGGTCAGAATTGTAAAAATTGGCCCGGTCATGAACGTGCAAACCACCCTTGGGGATGAAGGGCTTAAGGGTAGACGTGATTGTGTTTGAAAGCAGAAGGGAAGGTACCGGATGTTAGTGATAGGTTGAAGAGGTGGTTTAGGAATGGGATAAGTGTGGTGTTGAGGTTGGGGAGGAGATGGGATGGGGGCAAGTGCACAGGTTGTAAGGTGCGATTTGGAGAAGAAGCGATTAAGCTCCTCTTCAGTGATGTTGGAGAGGGAGGTTGTGGGTTTGGGCATTGGTCCGGTATACAAAGGGGTTGTGGTGGTTGAACAATGAAGACTTGTTTGGTCGATCTTATTTTTGAAGTGTGTGGCAAAGTCCTCAGAGATGAGGGAGGTTGGAAGGGGCAGTGGTGGGCGGAGGAGGGAGTTGAAAGTTTTGAATAACTGTTTGGGATTGTAGGATAGGGAAGATACGAGGGTTGTGAAGTAGGCCTGTTTAGCAGAGGTGAGGGCAGATTTGAAAGCGAGTGTTGTCTGTTTGAATGCTGTGAAGTCATCTTGCGAATTTTCTTCCAACGCCGCTCTGCAGCCCTGGACACTTGCCGCAGCTTTAGTGGTGTTATTGTGCCAGGGTTGTCTGTTGGTACATCGCATTCTGCCATGAACGAGAGGGGCGACCGTGTCAATAGCTGATGCGAGAGTGGCATTGTAGAAAGCAGTGGCACTGTCTGTCTTGGAGTGAGGATATGGATGCCAGTGGTAGAATAGTCAGAGCGCGTTGGTGTCTAGGTGTGCAAGGTTTCTGCGGGGGTGCGCATGTTGCTGGACATGGGTGCCAGGAGAGGAGGACAGGGATGAGAAAGTGAGTAGATGGTGGTCAGAGAGAGGGAAGGTGGTGAAGTTAGAAAGAGAGCAGAGGCGGGTGAAGATCAGGTCTAGTGTGTGTCCATCTGTGTGGGTGGCTGAGGAGGACCACTGAGTAAGTCCAAAGGATGAAGTAAGGGACAGGAGTTTGGAGGCTGCTGACTGAAGGGTATCAGTGGGATGTTGAAGTCACCCATGATGATAGTGGGGTTGTCAGTTGAAAGAAAGTGAAGAAGCCAGGTAGAGAATTGGTCCATGAAGGCAGTGGTCGGGCCTGGAGGTCGGTATATGACGGCCACTTGGAGGTTGAAGGGAGAGTAGATGTGGACAGAGGGGAGGATTAGGGAGGGAAGAGGTGGGATTGGGTTAAAGGTGCAGTTGGAAGATAGAAGACCCACTCCTCCACCGTGTCTGTTGCCAGGGCGAGGAGTGTGGGTGAAGTGGAGGCCGCCGTAACACAGCGCAGCAGGGGAGGCGGTGTCAAAGGGTGTCAGCCAGGTTTCTGTGAGGCCGAGAAAGGCAAGATTGCGAGAGAGAAAGTGGTCATGAATCACACGAAGCTTATTGCAGATGGAGCGGGCATTCCAAAGATCTCCAGAGAGAGGGAGCAGGGGGTTGGGTGTCAATGGCGTGGGTTTTAGGCTGGAAAGATTGCGGTAGTGCTTATTAGACAGGGAGTGGTAGGAATGGGTAGTAATGGGGGGTATGAGCTGTGGGGGTCCAGGATTGAGAGATATGTCACCAGCAGTGAGGAGAAGCAGAGAAAGGGAGAGCAGGTGGGAGGAGAGTGGGCAGCTTGTATTATGTTCAATTAGGACAGATTTGAGGTTGAGGAGCAGTTCAGCAGAGTAGGTCAGGTGGGGAGGAAAGAGGGAAGGTGACATGATTATTTGGTTAGGAGAGGGTGCTGGGTTTTGGGGATAGCGAAGGAGAGTGAGGATTAAAGGAGCAGACACTGTGATGGCATATGTAAGCATGGTGAAGGAGTAGGAGGGTTAATAGAAAAGCTTGATCCAAGTAATAAGTGCTTACTCAGCAGACATACCCAAAAGAGACAGGTGTATAGTGTAGGGTCCTGACTCCTGCCGTAGTAATAACTGCATCTTCACGATACTTTTGCTGCAGTGATACTTATGCTGCAGGGAGACGCGTGCCTGTCCCCGCACACATGCCCCCCCTTAGGGGCATCTAAATATATAGGACTGAGTAGAGGCTCAGGTGAGAGGGATTGTGGGAACTGATTTGGGAGAAATTGCCTAGCACACCAGGGGTGGTTATACAATCAAAGGCACAGGGCCTGGCAACATCCATATGCTAGTAACACCTTACACCTGATAATATCTCTACTGGCCCCAACATGGATATACAGCAATAAGGGCCCCATCACACATAGCGACTCACCAGCTATCCTGACAACGATATGAACTTGTCAGGGTCGCTACATGATCGCTGGTGAGCTGCCAAACAGGCAGATCTCGGCAGCGATCGGGACAGCGACACGCGGGTAACAACGACGCACGTCGCTTAGTTACCCGCAGTGTACGTTAAGATACCAGCGCGCTGGTGCAGGGAGCTGGTAACCAAGGTAAACATCGGGTTTCTAAGTGCCGCACAGCGCTTAGAAACCCGCTGTTTACCTTGGTTACCAGCTCCCTGCACCAGCGCGCTGGTATCTAACGTACACATCGGGTTTCTAAGCTCCGCGCGGCGCTTAGAAACCTGATGTTTACCTTGGTTACCAGCTCGCTGGTCTCCCGCCTGCCACACGCAGCGATGCGTGCTGGCCAGCGGGAGACCAACGATCAAAAAAAGTCCAGGCCATTCAAGCACGATCAGCGTTACCCGGCAGGGGGGCCGGTCGCTGATAAGTGTCACACACAGCGATCTCGCTGGTGAGATCGCTGTTGCGTCACAAAACTTGTGACTCAGCAGCGAGATCGCTAGCGAGATCGCTGTGTGTGATGAAGGCTTAAGTATTGAGTTCAATGCAACAAATGAATTTAGCAAACATTCAGAGGCACTGTTAAATACTTGCCAATTGCCAATAACTTCCATCTGTTGTCTATTCCATATGGCACAACAGCATGTGAAATTGATTGTCAATCAGTGTTGCTTCTTAAGTGGACAGTTTGATTTCACAGAAGTTTGATTTACTTTGAGTTATATTCTGTTCCCTTTATTTTTTTGAGCAGTGTATATAATATAGTCACTATGATAAAAAAAAAAATTTGTTTTTGCCACGTTCACCATACTGAGTAATGTGCTAGTTTTATAGAGTGGGTCGTTCTTGACACGGCAATGCCAATTAATATACTTTTTTTTTCTGTTTTGTTTTGAGTGGCAAAATGGACGCTGTGCTTTTTTTTTTTTTTTTTTTTTTTTTTCCTGGTCTTTTGTACAGTAGTGTATGAGACTGTCAGTGACATACTGACTGTGCCTGTGAGGTGGTTTATTGCTGGATCTCACTGGCCACCGTACCCTTGTGTCACCATGGTATCAATCAGGACCTACGATTCTCATAGTGGTGGTCCAATAGTTACTAAGGGAGTCTTGTGACCACCTTATAGCGACTTAAGTACCCCTCTCACGATTGACAGCAGTTTTAAATGGGTTAAGGCCCCGTCACACATAGCGATCTCGCTGCTGAGTCACAATCTTTGTGACACAACAGCGATCTCACCAGCGAGATCGCTGTGTGTGACAGCGATCAGCGACCGGCCCCCCCTGCCGGGATCGCTGCAGGAAAGGCCAGGACTATTTTTTTGGCCGCTGGTCTCCCGCTGGCCACCACGCATCCCTGCATGTGACAGGCAGGAGACCAGCGATCTGCTGGTAACTAATGTACACATCGGGTATCCAAGGGACGTGCGTCCCTTAGATACCCGATGTGTACGTTAGTTACGAGCGCGCTGATGCAGGGAGCTGGTAACTAACGTACACATTGGATATCTAGGGACGCACGTCCCATAGATACCCGATGTGTACGTTAGTTACCAGCTTCCTGCATCAGCGCGCTGGTTACTAACGTGCACAGCGACGCTCGGCGTCGCTGTGCTGATCGCTGGTGAAGCTGTCTGACAGCTCATCAGCGATCACATAGCGATTCACCAGCGATCCTGACATTTTGATATCGTTGTCAGGATCGCTGGTGAGTCGCTATGTGTGACTCCAGCCTTAGTCAATCTCGATAGGTCGCATAACTGGCCGGGGCAGATACCGCAGGGTGTCATATATAGGTGACACCGCGGGAATCGCCGCCACCCGGGGGCACTAAACTCTTAATTAGTCAGCGCCGTTAAAACTGGGTGCTGAGGTCTAAGGCCCCTTAACCACTGCCATTAAAAGATGTATCGGCAGTCATTAAAGGGTTAAACCCTTGGTGTCCAAGAACATTCAACCTTCGGGCTTCGCTCAATCATGTGATCGCTCCTCTTCCACCACAGGAAACTATGCAAGGACAGGGAAATTTCCACATTCAGCCGGCCAGTACCAACGCCATCACTGTCTCCTCGCCGCAGATCATCCTGACACCCCGAGATCTGTCCAGCCTGGTGTCTGCATCTAACTTGACCACTACTACAGGTACGGCGTAATGGGCATAGTCCTGTGCTCTCTGATGTTCATTTGATATGTAATATTTATTTCTATTGCAGTCAACAGCAATGGAGGTACCATAGAGATTACCAACCCCAACTCTGTGCTGGCCACACTAGCAGCGCTGGCAGAGGCCTCTGCCCCTTTATCTGGCTCAGACTTTACCTCTGGTGAGTGTTGCCCTCACATCAGTTAGATGTTATATATACTTTTACTCCTAAAATGTACCATTTTCCAGGCTCCACCACAGAGCTTGTGGATTCTGTGGGTGCCTCCGTGGGGCAGATTATGCAGAACCGAGGACAGAGGGTGATCACCATTGTGACAGATGGCGTAGGGCTTGGAAACTTGCATGGGGGGTTTACTGCTAATCACATCCAGCATCCGCTCCTAGTGACCATACAAAACGGGGAGCAAGGTGAGCAGACTTAGTGTATAGAGCGACCAGAGGAGGGAAGCAAGGCGCGTGCCACATGTAAAGGCTGACATTTTCTTTAAAGTTGTCACCATCCCGGAGGAAGAGGTGATAGAGGAGGTGATTACTGAGGAAGAAGCGCATCCAGCCAAAAAACCTCGCATAGAAATGGTGGAGAATGCTACAGCAAAGAAAACGGTGAGGAGACGGAAGCTCAGGGCGAACCAGTGGGGGAAGGCGAGACCTAAGCGGCACTGTAGGAGAGGGTTAAATTGTTAGTTGTTAAATCCTTTATCTCATCCAGGACAATAATCAAGACGAGGATGCCAGGAAGCTTCTCCAGCAGCAGCTGCATGAAGCGAATGTGCGGGCACAGGAATTCCGCCAGCAGCTCTTGGAGAAGGAGCAGGAGGCGGAGGAGTACCGGGTGAGGCTGGAGAACCTGGCCCGACAACACATCAATGGGGACAGCTTCACGGTGGTTGGTGACGGAGACACCATTATCATCTCCACTGAGGAGTTACAGGGCACAGAGATGACAGAGATAGAGACGGTGGAACATTACTGCGACATCCCCGTGGAAAGTGTTGTGATGTGATCGAGCTGCCACTATCATCCTAGCAGGTTGGCAAACTTTCCAGCTGGTTATCTGGGGTCCGAGGTGGGTGGATCTTCGGTTGGTGAGGTGTGAGGGTCCTCCGGAGAATAGCCCCTTAGTTGCACTTCTAATGCAATCCTGTATTATGAAGGCCAGGAGGAGGACACCGCATTGCTTCCGGGATGCATTGGCCTCCTGATGGTGTTTCGCAGTGGATCTGGCAGAGCCTTATTGTAAATGTGCATATATACTGTATATAGACTCATCTCTATTTATATATTCTCCAGCGGCGCTTGCGTCACTGCAGTCCCCTCTACCCCTTCTTCCCTGCAGTGTACAACACCTAGCTATTGACTACACAACGCACAACACACAAATGCTGGTTTCTTAGCCCTTGGTGAACAATTATGCTGGGGCTTGTAGTTTTAAAGTGAAACTAAAATATGGCGCTTGTCAGCACAGCTATGTCCCGTTCTATATTGGTTTGCAAACCAGAAGGATCCTTGTGTGGTCACACTTGGGACTCCCGATACGAGAGATTGATGCTTCGTATTTGCTGCGGAACGTGGGGGAATGCAAAAGACAAATCAGACCAAGCAAAGGTTATGCGTGGTGACAAAGTTTCTCCAGTCTGCAGGCAGTTGCCATGGCAATCGTTTCTAGCCCGCTTAATGTTCATTAAAAGCCGCAATGTTGGAATATAACGCTCATATCTATGGTCGTTCTTTGTTAACTCCATGATAGCCGATGCCAAAAATACATAAACCACAGTACGGGCAGTCTGGGGCTGAAAATGTGATGTTCCCTGTGTAATACTTTTACTGGGAATATTTTTTTCTTTTATTTCTAGACTTGCCTTTTTTCCCTTTGTCCTGTAATTTATACATGTATAATAATTTAACACTTTTTTTTAATTTCTATATTAAAAGAAAAAAATAGACTTTTTGGAGATGTCAAATTTTTCTTAGAATATTTTTTTTTTTTTGTAAGAACGCATCATATATTTTTTTTTTTTTTTTTTTTTTTTTTACACTGAGTTGCAAAATCTCCAAATAAAATTGCCACGCTTTTAAATAAAATCTTGTATATGATATATTCTGTATGAAAATTATTTATACGGTGGGGACTGGAGATTATTATATAGAACATTGTGTAATATATGTGAAAAATCTTCTTTTTTTTTTTTGTGTGTGGAGATTAAAAACTTCTGCGAGTTTCTAAGTGGACCTCTTAGAAACAATTGGATTGGTTGCTCCCTGTTCAGTCACGTGATGTCTCACTCCTGTCCTGTAATAAGCATCGGCATGTTCTGTAAAGAATACTCTCCTGAACTGCTTTTCTACAGCTCCACAAATTTTGTTAATAATGTGAAATAATTTTCTTGTATACTGTACATATATTCTTTTTTTACTAATTTGTAAAGCATTTTATATTTCAATAAAAATCTTTTTTTATATTTTGAAGTAAAAAAAAAACCAAAAAAAAACCTCTACCACTTATTTGGTTTCCATATTTCCCTAATGACATCATTGGAGAGAAGTGCTATTTATAAAGGTTGTAGCACTACTGTGACACCAAATGAGACTGTTGCTGTAATCTTTTTACTTCCTAGTGGATTCCATGTTACCGATTTGAACTAATGCAGAGATCACAGGGTTTATACTGCCAGTCTGTTACTACTTTTTAGGCCACAATCACACTTTCAGTATTTTACATCAGTATTTGTGTAAGCCAAAACCCAGGAGTGGGTTAAAAATGCAGAAGTGGTGACGTGTTTCTATTATACTTTGGTTGTTCAACTCCTGTTAAAGGGAATCTGTCACCTATTTTTTTTGTTTATCAGCTGCCGGCACCGCTATCAGGGGCTTATCTACAGCATTCTCTAATGCTGTAGATAAGCTCCCAATATAACCTGAAAGAGAAAAAAAACGAGTTATATTATACTCACCCAGGGGTGGGCCGCGTTGGTCGCTGTCCGGTCTGGCGCAGTGGAGTCCTTCAGTGCGCAGGCGCCGGACCTCTCTGACCTTTTCGGACCGGACTGCAACACCCATCGGACCAAAACCGGAACCAGACCGCCCCTGGGTGAGTATAATACACTGCTCAAAATAAAATAAAGGGAACACTCAAATAACACATCCTAGAATGTGCTGACAACAAAATCACACAAAAATCATCAATGGAAATCAAATTTATTAACCAATGGAGGTGTGTATTTGGAGTCCCACACAAAATTAAAATGGAATGTAATGTCCTTTAAAACAAGTCAAAATGATGCTCAGTATTGTGTGTGGCCTCCACGTGCCTGTATGACCTCCCGACAAGGCCTGGGCATGCTCCTGAAGAGGCGGCGGATCGTCTCCTGAGGGATCTCCTCCCAGACCTGGACTAAAGCATCCGCCAACTCTTGGACTGTCTGTGGTGCAACGTGACGTTGGTGGATGGAGTGAGACATGATGTGCTCAATCGGATTCAGGTCTGGGGAACGGTTGGGCCAGTCCATAGCGTCAATGCCTTCATCTTGCAGGAACTGCTGACACACTCCAGCCACATGAGGTATGGCATTGTCCTGCATTAGGAGGAGCCCAGGGCCAACCGCACCAGCATATGGTCTCACAAGGGGTCTGAGGATCTCATCTCGGTACCTAATGGCAGTGAGGCTACCTCTGGCAAGCACATGGAGGGCTGTGCGGCCCTCCCAAGAAATGCCACCCTACACCATTACTGACCCACTGCCAAACCGGTCATGCTGAAGGATGTTGCAGGCAGCAGATCGCTCTCCACAGCGTCTCCAGACTCTCTCATGCTCAGTGTGAACCTGCTTTCATCTGTGAAGAGCACAGGGCGCTAGAGGTGAATTTGCCAGTCCTGGTGTTCTGTGGCAAATGCCAAGCGTCCTGCACGGTGTTGGGCTGTGAGCACAACCCCCCCCCATCTGTGGACGTTGGGCACTCGGACCATCCTCATGGAGTCGTTTTCTAACCGTTTGTGCAAACATGCACATTTGTGGCCTGCTGGAGGTCATTTTGCAGGGCTCTGGCAGTGCTCCTGTTCCTCCTTGTACAAAGGCGGAGGTAGCGGTCCTGTTGCTGGGTTGTTACCTTCCTATGGCCGTCTCCTGGTGTACTGGCCTGTCTCCTGGTAGCGTCTCTGGACACTCCACTGACAGACACAGCAAACCTTGCTACAGCTGGCATTGATGTGCCATCCTGGATGAGCTGCACTACCTGAGGCACTTGTGTGGGTTGTAGGGTCCATCTCGTGCTACCATGAGTGTGAACGCACAACTAACATTCAAAAGTGACCAAAACGTCGGCCAGAAAGCATTGGTACCGAGATGTGGTCTGTGGTCCCCACCTGCAACAACACTCCTTTGTTGAGGGTGTCGTGATAATTGACAATAATTTCCATCTGTTGTCTATTCCATTTGCACAACAGCATGTGAAATTGATTGTCAATCAGTGTTGCTTCCTAAGTGGACAGTTTGATTTCACAGAAGTTTGATTTACTTGGAGTTATATTCTGTTGTTTAAGTGTTCCCTTTATTTTTTTGAGCAGTGTATAATTTGTTTTTCTTCTCTTTCAGGTTACATCGGGGGCTTACCTACAGCATTACAGAATGCTGTAGGTATGACCCTGATGGCGGTGTCGGCAGCTGATAGTCGAATAAATGTTAGGTGACAGATTCCCTTTAAGTTTTCGCAGTGATTTTTAAAGATTAATAAAAGGGAACACTTTGCAGAAAATAAGTGTCTATCCTGGACAACCTCTGCAAAATTAATCATGGGCTCAGTCCTGTTCTCTGGAGTCAGGGGCAGAGCTTAGGGTATGGGAGTCCTGATCATTGTTTTGGGCTATTCAAAGAGAACACCGCAATTTTGTCCAGAACAGTCAAATGGGTGGTTCCAAAGGTTTGGATACTTTTTTACAGGCCAGTTCTTCCCTATTCTTCATGCGTCTGGCGTCAGCTCTATCAGAACACTGCCCGTGCTACTGATCCCATTTCAAGTGCTGGAATCCTCCACTTCCCATGTGACTCGTCAGTACTTAAAAGGTTTGTCCAGCAGTAAAATATGAATGAGTTATCATTCGAATAGGCTGTTCGTATCGGATAAGTGGTGATCTACTGATTCCTTATCGATCAGCTGAAGCGCAGTGACATTGATCTCTGCAAGAAACAGTGTATCGAGTCAGAACATCCCAGTTCTCTCTTGCTTCATTGGGAGACACAGGAAACCATGGTGTATTGCTGGTGCCACTAGGAGGTTGACACTATGCAAAGAAAAAGTTAGCTTTCTGCCAATTGGTGGGTATATACTGCTGGGGAGGAGCTAATTTGTTTTAGCTTAGTGTCAGTAGGAGGTGGACAAAGGGCTGCTCTCAGCCCCGTATCTACCTTTTAGGTTTGTGATCTGGGCGACGGAGTGTAACTGGTCATTCCGCTCTCCCCCTTAGGCTGCTGTTACACTTAGGGTATGTGCACACGTAGGCGTTTTTTTCACGTTTTTTAAGCGGTTTTACAAAAAAAAACGCTTAAAAGAAGCATCCCATTTTAATGAATTCTGCACTTTTTGTGCATATTGATGCGTTTTTTTCCGCGAAAAAAAAGCATCATGGTAAATAACGCAGCATGCTCATTAACTTGACTGGGGACGCTCCGGAAAAAAACCGCATAAAAAACGTGCGTTTTCTGAGGAGTCCGGTTTTCAGTCAGGAATTTTCTGCATACGAGTGCACATATCCTTACCGTGTTTTTGCAGGCCGATTTTGCGGCCCCAATAGATTCCCATCGGGCCGCAAAATAGGCCTGCAAAGATTAGTAGGAGGGACGTATTTACGGCCGTGAAAAAATATTGAGCTTGCTAGATATTTTTTGCGGCTTATGGACACGGCCGTAATGCATTTCAATGGTACCGCAAAAAGAATGGTAGCTTGGTTTTTCGGCCCGTTTTTGCGGGATACCGCAAAAATCATGGCCATATGGCCCTCAAAAACGAGCCGCAAAAAACATGGCAAGTGTAAAACCAGCCTTAGAGACTGGGAGCACAGTGTGGGAATGCGTCACTACTGTACCTTCACGTGTCTACCAGGCAGGAACCCATGCCTCCTAACATTTCAAACGTATTTGGGGCATCCGCAAGACAGAAGATGCCGCCCAGTCCTTGCCCTACCCCCCTGCGCCGCCTGCCCTCCAGAGTCGTTCAGGGGTAGGAAGATGGAATCGTTACCTGACGGCCACCGAAGTAGTTTCAGTGGCCCAGAGGTCTGCATGCAAGTCCATCTTCCAGCACCAGTTCTGTGAAGAGGGATGCAGATCTTTAGGACAGGTATTCCATGCAGCAGGGGCCTCCATTTATTAAAAAAAAAATATATATATCCGGTATTTATTTTTAAGGGGCCCTGACCAGGGGGTATAGACGTCCCTTCAAATAACCACCTTCCGGTCCCAAGCCTGGTTCCCTTGGCCATCCGCAGTGTCTACTGTGCCCCCCTCCACCTGCGGCTACTCGGCTCAAGTTTAGCTCCCGACTCCTTTCTAGGCCTACTTCAGGGCTAGGTCACACCAGCCAATCACTGGCGCCAATGCTCTGCTTAGCCCTGCCCACCTCCTCTGGCCTATCTGCACGGACCTCTCTCCCCTGGCCTTGCTTCTCTGTGTGCCTTTTTCCTGCAGAAACAGTTACACTGCACGCCTCCCTGCCATAATGGAGCTGGAAATCTGCAAGCTCTTCAGGCTCTACCTATGATCCAGCGCCATCTTCTCGCCACTCTGCAACCTCACATCGCAGCTCTTGGACTCCATCCTGCTACCCCAGCAGCTCTGCCTATCAGTTTGATCCAAGCCAGGATCCAGGTCTGTAAGCTCTGTCACTGGGATGTCGGATCTCATCTCTGGTAGATCTCCCAAGGCACATAGTTCCTCACTCTCTATGTCTAACTCTAGGGAGCCTCACTCCCATCCTCCTCCCATTGTAGTATACTTGGCATGCTCCTCCTGTAACAAGAAGTTACCCTCTGGTCAGACCTCATCCCTCTGCCATAATTTCAGACCATCTAATATGTCTTCCCAGGAGTCCCCCCCGCCACTGCTCGCAATGAGAGTGCACCCCCTCCTGAGTGGGTGACATCTCTATCTCAGTCGGTAGCTGACCTAACCAAGGTGTCTCACACTTTGGTCTCTGTTTTGGAATGGCTCCCTAATACTGCCCCTGCTAGCGGGTCTCAGTTACCCCCCTCGGATGCGTCAGCTATTAACCCCTCGCATACCCATAGGGATTCCTGTTGTAGGAAGTCCAGAACTTTGAAAAATCACGCCCGCATTAGCTCACCGTCCAGCTCATCGTCCCCATCACCGCCTTTCCAGGACTCCAGCTCCCTCCCTGTCACCTTCATCTGATGCTCCAGAGGTGTTAGAATCAGACCCATGTTCTGAGTCAGATTCAGATCTGGACTCGGCACAGGTCTCCAAACTGCGTGACATGGTGAATAGTTTGATTGCCATTGTTAATGAGACTCTTAGCATTAAAGATTCTGCGTTTTCAACCACGAGTTCAACAGGACCTTCACGGTGGAATGGCAGCACCCAAACAAGCTTTTCCAGAGAAGAAAACGCATGAGCGTCCTGTATCCCTTTCAGCCTGACCTGCTTAACAAGTGGGCAGCGTCTCCTTCGATGGACCCTCCAGTCTCCAGGCAGGCCACAAAGACCTTGCTTCCTCTGATGGTTCCTCTAAAAGAACCCTCCGACAGACACATCGAGTCTCTGGCCATGTCCGCCTTTGAGGCCGCGGGTTCTTTCCTCTGCCCGTCCTTCGTGGCTACCTAGGTGGCCAAGGCAGTCTCCGCCTGGGCGAAGCATCTCCACCAAGGTGTTGTCGATGGTGCCCCGGCCGCGAGCTAGCAGATCGGGCGGACCAGGTCGGTCACGTGGGAAAATACCTCTTGTCCGCGTCTCGATGCAGCTGCCTGCTCAGCCATAGCAGCCGGCAACATCACTATCCACAAGGTCCTGTGGCTAAAAGCCTGGAACGCGGACTCCACATCACAGAAGTCCCTCACAGGTCTTCCCTTCCACGGTTCTCGTCTCTTTGGAGAAGAGCTGGGCAAGATAATTTCCAGTGCCTTTGGAGGGAAAAGTACACTTCTACCACAATAGAGGGTTAAGTGTATACCCCGTTGCACAGTTCCTTTCGGAGGTTTCAACCACAGAGTGACCCCTGACAGGACAAGTCCCCAGTGCGTCAACAAAGGAAAGGACCCTCCTTTAAGCCAGTCCTGACCTGGCTCTCAATAACTACTCAATGCTGGTCTTCCAGATCAGGCACCAACAGATTTTCCTCAGCATGATGGGTTGCCCCCACCTGGGAAGTCTCTCAGTGGGTGGTCGTCTCCGGTTTCGGGACGAGTGGCTATCCGTAGTCGACGCCTGGGTCAGAGACGTCATCTACGGTTACAAGATAGTTTTCTACTCTCCATCGATCTTGTTTTTTCAAGTCCTGTCCACCGAAAAATACCTCTCTTGTTCCAGACTTTTTCAAGGCTATCGACTCCCTCCTCAAGACCAGCATCATTGTCTCCGTCCCCACATGAGAGCGCTTCTCAGCTTTTTATTCCAATCTGTTTGTGGTTCCAGAGAAGGACGGCTCAGTTCGTCCCATTCGGGACCTCAAATTGCTGAACAAATATGTATGCCTGCATCACTTCAAGATGGAGTCCCTTCGATCCGTGAGAGCCTCAATGGAGCCAGAGGAATTCCTCTGCTCGGTTGATATTCAAGACGCCTACCTGCACATTCCCATTTTCCCGCCGCACCAAAAATTCCTTTGTTTCACCATTCAGGGACTTCACTTCCAATTCACAGTATGCCGTTTGGATTAGCCACTGCCCCCAGAGTTTTTACCAAAGTAATGGCGAGAGCGATGGCCATTCTACGCAGCAGGGGCATCCTCATCATTCCCTATTTTGACAACAACCTCATCAAGGCCACAACCCCCTTGGCATGTCAGGAGAGTCTGCAGATCACCCGGGACATTTTCTCGGCTGGGCTGGATTGTCAACACTGCGAAGTCCTCTCTGATCCTGGTCCAACATCTTGTTTTTCTGAGAATGCTCTTCGACACTGCCCAAGCAAAGATCTTCCTACCCAAGGAAGCACTCTAGCACTCATATGCGGAGTACGGTCTCTCAGAGGTTTGTGACGGGGTATACGACAGAGCAAGAAGGGACAACAGGCCGAGGGACGATCCAACGAGATTTATTAAGGCAGGGAGCATACAACATCAAATATCCATAATGTCCTTGGAATCCATGAGAAGTCCACAATAAGTCCACACATTGGAAACAAATCCGGGCACCTCACGATAGTCCTTGTGCCAGATACGATAACAATAATCCTTGCAATAGTCCACAGGATTCCACACAATCCCACGGACGTCACGAGCTGGCCTCAACACAGTTCGTGACTCCTTCACGTCTGCACTCAAAATCACAACTGATCTTAAAAGAATGTATTGTCAGGGCTCCTGGGATCAGCCCATCTGAAAGGGGGTAGGGGTCACACCTACTATTCAATGGTTTGGTCCATCAGAAGATTCTAGAAATGTAAGGGCTCCACTGAGTCTACAGGATGTGTATTGTAGGTTATCTTCTGCTTAGGAAAACATTAGCCACAGTTCTACTAGCTGTTGACAAGCCTAAATTAGATTATGGTCCAGGTACATCACAAGACATTGCAAAGTATTGGGGGAAGGAGACATGGTTAACTTACAGCAAATGCAACCAGAGAAAAGTTAAATGACATATTATACAAAATACAGGACAGGGCAAAACTGCAAATCATAACAATCCCTTCCCCTCCCAATTTGTGTACGTACTAGGGACCTCTACAGGTCGCTTGTTAAGTACACACGGGCATGGCTGACCAGACTCAGGGCTCCTCCTGCCTGGACAGTCCATCTGCATTTTGGTGTTGGCTGCCTCTTCTATACTGTAGATAATGAACAGGCAAAGGCCATCTGTAGCTGTCCTGCCTCCGAACGCCTGGACATTGGAATTGCAGATGCCCAGGCTGCCCACATCTATAACATCTGCGCTCTGGGATTCTTCCTCTACGTCGTAGTCCCGAAGGTGGAGCAGGAGTAATGCGAGGCAGTGTCACAGGAAGGTCACCATGAGTTGATGGTCTAGTGGGATGGTGAATACTGGAGGCCGAAGGACCAGGGGCCGCCAGCGTTGGGGGGCTGATAGTTTTTTTCTCACTGAGTAGTAGTTTTTTCCACTGAGGCTTGATGGTGAGAGCCTCATCAGCTAGAGCTGCAGCTTCCTCCACAGTGGCTGGTCTCCTTTCACGCACCCATTCCCGGATCTCAGCGGGGCACTTGAAGCAAAACTGCTCTTTTAGGATGACTTGGAGGAAGGTCTCCCAAGTTAAGGCCTCCTCTCCCTCCAGCCAGCGATGACATATTTGTTTGAGTCTGTTGGCATACATCTTGAAGGACACTTCCTCATCACAGGCTAAAGTACGGAACTGAGTCCTGTAAGTGTCTGGGGTCACAGCATAATGTTCTAGAATAATCTGTTTAATCTCCGCATACTCACAGTTCCACCGAGGGTCCATAGCTCTATAGGCTGCGGCAGCTCCACCCTCTAAGAGCCCCACCAGATGTCAGACTCGCTCCCTTTCCGGGACTTCCATTAATCGACACTGATGCTCAAAGTCCTTGAAGAAGCCCTCAATGTCATCTGAAGCCTCATTAAACGGCTTGAAGTCTTTGCGGGACACTCTGGGGAGTTCCCTCATGGTGGGTGCTGGGGTTGCAGTCTGGAGCTTCTAGCTGCTTCCACAGCGAGCTGCCTCTCCAGCAATGCCCTCTCTTGAGCTCTATGAATGGCCTCCCTCTTATCTTCTATGGTAGCCTCTTCTCCCAGCAATGCCAACTCCTCGTACCACACAACCCACTGACTTTTTTGGGTATTTACCTCCGGCTGCAGTCTTTCCTCCGTTTGCTGTGGGGATCCTTCCTCAGCGTCATCTTGCAGGCGAACTCCTTCCAAAGCCTCAATCAGCTGCTCCTTGGAGAGTCCCTTGTAGCTGACTCCCAGTTCATGGGCCTTTGTTTGTAGGTTCACCTCAGTACAGTTGTTGTACTCTGCGGTGCTGGTTCCAGATGTTGATGGGCCGTTGTCCTCCATTCCTTCTGCTCTGATCCCAGCGCTGCCAACCAGTTTGTGACGGGGTATACGACAGAGCAAGAAGGGACAACAGGCCGAGGGACGATCCAACGAGATTTATTAAGGTAGGGAGCATACGACATCAAATATCCATAATGTCCTTGGAGTCCATGAGAAGTCCACAATAAGTCCACACAATGGAAACAAATCCGGGCACCTCACGATAGTCCTTGTGCCAGATACGATAACAATAATCCTTGCAATAGTCCACAGGAATCCACACAATCCCACGGACGTCACGAGCTGGCCTCAACACAGTTCGTGACTCCTTCACGTCTGCACTCAAAATCACAACTGATCTTAAAAGAATGTATTGTCAGGGCTCCTGGGATCAGCCCATCTGAAGGGGGTAGGGGTCACACCTACTATTCAATGGTTTGGTCCATCAGAAGATTCTAGAAATGTAAGGGCTCCACTGAGTCTACAGGATGTGTATTGTAGGTTATCTTCTGCTTAGGAAAACATTAGCCACAGTTCTACTAGCTGTTGACACAAGCCTAAATTAGATTATGGTTCTGGTACATCACAAGACATTGCAAAGTATTGAGGGAAGGAGACATGGTTAATTTACAGCAAATACAACCAGAGAAAAGTTAAATGACATATTATACAAAATACAGGACAGGGCAAAACTACAAATAATGACAAGGTTACTCTCCCCGCTCCCTCTGCATGAGCGTACTAGTCAAGATGGTTGCTTCAATGGAAGGAGTTCCGTTTGCTCAGTTTCATACTCGTCCTCTCCAATTCTTACTTCTGGCGAGATGGGTATCGATCCCCCCGCAGATAAACCAGTCCCTGAAATGGTGGGAGTGTTCCCAGTCTATCCATCTCGGGAGGTCCTTCCTTCACATTCGTTGGAAGATAGTAATGACGGACGCCAGCCTTCTCGGCTGGGGAGCAGTGTTCCAAGATTTGACAGTCCAGGGTCGTTGGTCAGCTCAGGAATCTTCTCTCCCGATCAACATTCTGGAACTCCGAGCAATATTTCTTGCCCTACTTCATTGGCAGGAACTTCTTCACGGATGTCCGATTCGAGTCCAGTCCGACAACACCATGGTGGTGGGGTAAGTCAACCACCAAAGGGGAACTCGAAATCGGGCAGTATTGTCAGAGGTTGCTCGGATCTTGTCTTGGGCCGAACAGAATGTTCCAGAAATTTCCCCGATGCACATACCAGGAGTCGAAAACTGGGCGGCAGACTTTCTCAGCCGAGAGGGGCTCACCGCAGCCAAATGGTCGCTAAATCCACCAGTCTTTCACAGGATCTGCCTCAGATGGGCGACTTTGGACGTCGACCTCATGGTGTCCAGACTCAACCACAAGGTTCCTCAGTTTGTGTCCAGATCTCGTGATCCGCTAGCAATCGGATCCGATGCGCTAGCGATATCCTGGGCACAGTTCTCCCTTCCAAAAAAAAGATAAAAGCGGAGGGAATTCTCGTCATCCTCATTGCCCCGGATTGGCCACTAAGACCCTGGTACGCAGAGTTGGTCAACCTCCTAGCAGACACGCCATGGAGACTTCCGGATTGCCCGGACCTTTTGTCGCAGGAGCCCCTCTTCCACCAGAGTTCTCAGTCGCTCAATTTAGCGGCATGACTGTTGAAGCCGCTGTTTTGAAATCGGCTGGGTTCTCCGATCAGGTCATCCAGACTATGATTAAAGCAAGGAAGCCTTCGTTTTCCCGCATTTACCACTGAATATGGAAAGCATTTTTCCGCTGGTGTGAGACTCACCAAATCTCTCCAATGAGTTTTCACCTCCCATCCATCCTGTCTTTGCTGGACTCGGGTCTGGAGTCCGGACTGTCCCTTAGTTCTTTTATGGGACAAGTTTCGGCTCTGTCAGTTCTGTTCCAAAGGAATTTGGACGGTCGCCTACAGCTCAAAACATTCATCCAGGGAGTTGCTCACTCCGTTCCCCCTTACCAGCTCCCGGTGTATCCCTGGGATCGTAATTTGGTACTCGATGTCTTACAGGAGTCTCCGTTTGAACCACTGCGTGAGATCTCTTCCACATCCCTTTCTTGGAAGATCGCTTTCCTGGTCGCTATCACTTCAATTAGACGGATCTCTGAGCTAGCAGCGCTCTCTTGTCATTGTACTTACCTGGTCTTTCACCAGGACAAGGTGGTCCTGAGTCCGGTTCCATCCTTTCTTCCCAAGATGATTTCTGGTTTTCATCTGAATGAGGACATTGTGCTTCCATCTTTTTGTCCGTCTCCTCACCCTCGAGAACGGTCACTACACAAACGACCTAGTGATAGCTCTATGTCTTTATCTGTCCAGGACTGAGCTTTTACAGGGCTCAGATTCTCTGTTCATCATCCCAGAGGGTCCACGAAAGGGTCTCCTTGCGTCCAGGTCTACCATTCCTGGTTGGATCCGTTCCACTGTTCTGGAAGCTTACCGTCTTAAGAGGTAGAGCATGCCCACTGAGGATCATGGCACACTCCACGCGTTTGGTGGGGCCGCCTGGGCAGTTCGCCATTAGGCGTCGGCCTCACAGCTCTGCAAAGCTGCTACATGGGCTTCCATTCATACTTTTAAGTTCTACAGGGTTCACACTCATGCTTCATCTGAGGCAAACCATGGTAGAAAGGTTCTGCAAGCAGAAGTGGTCTGTGAGCTCTGACTTGAGGGTATTATACTTCTTCAGGGATGATTTAGCAAATCCTGCTTTGAGCAGGGGGTTGGACCAGATGGCCCAGGAGGTCCCTTCCAACTCTACGATTCAATGATTCTATGATTCCCACCCATGGGATTGCTTTGGGACATCCCATGGTTTCCTGTGTCCCCCAAGGAAGCGAGAGCAAGGTTTTGGGTACTCACCGTAAAACCTTTATTTGGAGCCTTCATTGGAGGACACAGCACCCGCCCTTGTTTATTGTTGTATCAGGTTATGTTGTTATCTGTTACATTGTTTCTGTTACGTTCTCTACTTTTCCTACTGCTTTCTCACTAACTGATTAGCTTTCTGCCAGTTGGTGGGTATGTACTGCTGGGGAGCAGCTAACCCTTTTTTTGCATAGTGTCAACCTCCTAGTGGCAGCAGCATACACCATTGTTTCTTTGTCCCCCAATGAAAGCTCCAAGAAAAAGATTTTACGGTGAGTACCCAAAATCTTGCTTTTGTGGCGAAAGGGAAGCTGAGTTGCAGTACCCAATCCTCTACCCCACCGATTTATTATTGATCTATTCTAAGGATAGGTCATTAAAATGTTAGTCCAGGACAACCCCATTAAGTACTGGTGAAGAGTCATCTGGGCGAGCTTGCTGAGGACGCCATCAGAGAGAGCAGACTTATAACGACTTTTGTTAAATTGAGGAACTGTGCCCTGTATTTTTTGGTACTTTTTTTTAACTGTATTTATTTAGAAATGTCAAATGTTATTGCAAATTTGTCTAAGTTTTTATGGGCTCACCAATGCTGTACAATAAGCACCCAATCCCCACAAGTGTACCATGATCAGAGACAGAATTCTGGAAGAGTCGTGTCAAAGTTGTGGATTTCATATACTTGTCAAGATGCGTTTGCAGCAGCTGTTGCCATGGAGACGGAATGTAAATTGTGACTTGATTTCGCCGGTCTGACAGCTTGATGGTGGAAGTGACTCTGCCACATTCTAATGTTGTGTGCCTGGAATAATCATTAAAGGGAGTGGTGACAGCACAGAAGGACTGTTCAAAGCAAGTACAAGTGCTTAGGTGCACCCTTTGTGCGGCTAAATATTTGAGTGCACTTTCTACCTGCTTGTTTTCCATTATCTCCACCCTTCTCTAGATTTATAAAGCCAGAGCTGTCAATCAAAGCAGATAAAGAGAAAACAAGTAGATGGGAAGGTGCACTTAAAGGGGTTGGCCACTACTTGAACAACCCCTTCTCAATTGCTATAGTCCTTCACCTCCTGTGGCAGCACCGTTCCAGTGATGTCTGTACTGACTCCAGGTTCTAACGTTATGTGAGCACTGCACCCAATCAGAGGCCGTTTCATTCTTGCTTCCTTCGGATGAAACGTGACACCCAGAAGTCAGAACTGCCGTTGCTAGTTGACTATTTCCGAATGTCAGTTATGTCCAAAGGAAGTGAAAGTGAAAATGATGCCGATTCGCTGCAGCGCTTGCGTGACACACACGGCAGCCCCGCCCTGCCCCAAGCTTTATTTAATTGTGCACCTGTGTCCGGGCCAATATCGCCCTTCATCTGTGTTTGCTGGTTGGGCAATGTGTGGAGGTCAATCCTGATATGTCTGTGTTCAGACCTGGTTGGCCTTCATCTGCACTTGTTTCATCTGGCTTCATGGGAGCGATCCAGCAATGTTCAGGTACAGATTGCACTTGATGTGGTCATGCTCTTAGGAGGCCGTAATGGCACAATATTTATTATAAATGTAGAGTAGGACCCCCCATATGAGATTGCCTTGGCGCGGCGGGGTGGCTCAATTGAATTGATCAATTTTTTTGCTAAATATCTCATTTTGAATACAGTTGGATATTATGTGCATATGCACTTCAATTTATGCGTTCTAACCTTAAGCAGTGCTGGCTTCCCCCCCTATTTTCTTGTTGTTGGTTTGTGGCTCACCACCACTGCTGCCGTGCACGCTTGGCTATGTCCGCTATTAATTTTTCTGTGTTCATTATGATGGATCTAGGCTGCTGTGCACACACACGGCAGCCCCGCCCTGCCCCAAGCTTTATTTAATTGTGCACCTGTGTCCGGGCCAATATCGCCCTTCATCTATGTTTGCTGGTTGGGCAATGTGTGGAGGTCAATCCTGATATGTCTGTGTTCAGACCTGGTTGGCCTTCATCTGCACTTGTTTCATCTGGCTTCATGGGAGCGATCCAGCAATGTTCAGGTACAGATTGCACTTGATGTGGTCATGCTCTTAGGAGGCCGTAATGGCACAATATTTATTATAAATGTAGAGTAGGACCCCCCATATGAGATTGCCTTGGCGCGGCGGGGTGGCTCAATTGAATTGATCAATTTTTTTGCTAAATATCTCATTTTGAATACAGTTGGATATTATGTGCATATGCACTTCAATTTATGCGTTCTAACCTTAAGCAGTGCTGGCTTCCCCCCCTATTTTCTTGCGTGACTAAGGCTGGTTTCACACTAGCGTTTTTTTGCGCTGCGTGTGCATACATGCGCAATGCGCCCTTATGTTTAACGGGTGCACATTGTCTAGCGTTTGTATGCGTTTTTGTGCGCATGCGTTTTTTTGTAGTGTGCGCCTATGCGCGCCAGACGCTCCCTGTTGCATTTTCTGTGCACCCAACCTGTGTGAAAAAAACGCATGCTCACAAATGCGCAAAAAAACACATTACAGTCTATGGGAACGCTGACGTGTGTATGGACATGCGCATGTCAGCGTTTAAAAACGCATGCGTTTTTAGTCAAACTGGTTAACAGGCATGCACAAAAAATAAGCAAACGCATACAAAACGCTTGATGCATTTTTTGTATGCGTTTGCACTGCGCACGGAGCGCAGTGCAAGAAAACGCTAGAGTGAAAGTAGCCTAAGACGTGAGCATTGCGAGAGCTAATGCTGACATCCCTGGAACGACACCTGAGTTGAATATTTTATAAAAGGATTTCCAACAATTGAGAACTAGTTTTCCGTGTAGTGGACAATCCCATTAAATCATGCTGAAGATGGTTGATGTAAAGTTCAGCATCGTTGTCATTTTTTCCCTTTTAATTTTCCGTTATCTAATTTTTATTCTTTCAACAAAATTTTTACTCTTGATAAAAACAAAGTACTTCTAATTTTCCTTTACCTCGACACAATTCCTTTCAGGGTTTTTCATATTGTTCTAGGCCATTTAAAATCTGAACTCTAGCATCTCGTGCATCAGGTCTGAAACTTGACTTTTGTGCCTAGCTGAATTTATGGGAATGGGACTTTACTGACAGCATATAGTGCACAAGAATGATGGTCTTGGCCACTAGAGGCATCTACCTTTTTGGTACACCACCCCATTTGGTGAACTGTCTGGTGGACACTTGCAAAGCACTGTTCACACTTCCGTGGTCCTTCCATCAGCTCCAAATCTCATTGGGTTGACTGTTGAGCCATGCTCAGTTTGTAGAGGCGGGACTTTAGGGGAATAATTATTATCTAGGTGATCAATAGCTCAACCTGAAAGGGTTGAGCCGGCGACTTATTCTTGGCTTGGCCATCAATAACCCGACCTGAGATTGTTGAGCTGAAAACTAATTCTTGGCTTGTGGATCGATAAACCAACCTCTTAGGGTTAAACCCCCGTTACACACAGCGAGATCGCTAGCAATATCGCTGAAACGTCACAGGTTTTGTGACGCAGCAGCGATATCGCTAGCGATATCACTATGTCTGATACTTACCTGCGACAGGCTCCCCCGCTGGTTATCGATGATCGCGCGAGAATGTCCTGGACCATTTCTCGTCGTTCGCTTCCTGCTGGGCTTCCTGTGGCGCCGACGAGCGACGTGTGGATGCGGGCGGGAGGACGTCAGGATCACCGCGTCTGACAGGTAAGTAGCGACCCCCGACCGCTGCTATGTCGCTGGTGAGATCTGCCTGTGTGGCAGCTCACTAGCGACCATTTAGCGATACACCAGCGATCCATATCGTCAGGATCGCTGGTGCATCGCTTAGTGTAACGTTACCCTTAGACCAGTGACTTATTCCTGCCTTGGGGATTGATAATCTGGCCTCAGAGGGTTAGACCAGTGACTCATTCTTAGTTTAGGGATTGATAAACCAACATCAGAGGCTTGAACTGGTGATTCATTCTTGGCCTGGAGATCAATAACCTGGCCTTAGAAGGTTGTACCAGTGACTCATTCTTGGCTTGGGTATCAATAACCCTGCCTGAGAGGGTAAAACTGGTGACTCATTCTTGGCTTAGGAGTCAATATCCCGGCCTCTGAGAATTGATCCAATAGCTTATTTTTGGCTTAGGGATCGATTACTCAACCTCAAAGTTTTGAACCCATGACTCATTCTTGACTTGAGGATCGGTAGCCCACTCTGAGAGGGTTCGGATAAGTGACTCATTTTCGGTTTAGGAATTAACAGCCCAGCCTGAGAGAGTTTGACAAGTGATTCATTCCTGGCTTGGAGATCGATAACCCTGCCTCAGAGGATTGGACAAGTAACTCCTGGCTTGGAGATCGATAACCTTGCCTCACAGGAATGGATCAGTGACTCATTCTTGGCTTGGAGATCGATAACCTTGCCTTAGAGGAATGGACCAGTGACTCATTCTTGGCTTGGAGATCGATAGCCCGGCCTCAGAGTAATGGACCAGTGACTCACTCTTGGTTTACGGATTGATAACCCAGGCTCAGAGGGTTGGTCTGGTGACTCATTCTTGGCTTAGGGATCGATAGCCCGGCCCCAGAGGTTTGGACTGATGATTTATTCTTGGCTTTGGGATCGATAGCCTGGCTTTGAAGATTGGACCAGTAATTCATTCTTGACTTAGGGATCGATAGCTCAGCCTTAGAGGATTCAACTAGGGACTTATTTCTGGCTTAGTGATTGAGAGATCAGTATAAGAGAGCTGGACTATCAAAACCCCCTGAGTCAGATTAACAAAGTGAGAATCTGTGGTGAGGTCCAGCCTGGCCAACCCTCGTGATGTTCAGACTGAATGAGTCCTAAAAGTATTACCTGCCATGGAACTGTGAGGAGAAGTGGTTTGTGAAAAATTGAAACCTTCCCAAAAATTGTATCAAGTAAACCATCTACAAGTAGACTGTTTACTTTTGATGGACCTTAGTATAGCTCAGGTCATCTCTTCTTAATTACACCTGTATAACTGGTGTTGTTCAATATTCCCATACGTAAACCTGTGGAGCTCTTCTAAAAATACAAGATCCATCAACGGCTGCATTTTAATAGTTCCCCCCATAATAATAGTGGTACTAGTCCTAAACTCCTGAGCCTCTTTATTGAGTTTGTATATTTTCTTAGTAAATGGTGGAGTCTCAGGTCTATAAAACAGTATAATACCATGTACAATGCCCTCTCTTGGGACTAGCTGCTATTTATGCTGCTTTGAAGGTACAGCATAGACCCATAGCAGACTGTAGGTGGCATATTACTGATCGGTGACTTATTGGCATATTACGGATCTATGACTAGCAATGTATGTAAACCGAAGTGACCCCGAGACACTGAAAAAGCATCTCCATTTTTATTGGATTTTTCACGTTGCGCACACACAAAAAATGCTGGAGCACATGAACGAGTCAGCAGATACTTTTGGGAGCTGGTATTTATATTCCATCATGTATATACTATTGCGTTCTGAAGTGTGCCGCCTGAGGCCTTATCTTCCTCTGTTGTCACAAAGTAGAACACTTTTGAATCAAGATGTCAAGTTTCCATGGAAACAGCAGACACTTTTTCTTCGCTCAGACAAACCTGCATTTTTGGCACGAAAAGGATCATTCCTGGCAGTGACTGGTCCCACTTTAAATTTCCACCTAGCGCTTAAAGAGGAACAGTCAGCTCTCCTGACATGTCTATTTAGCAATGGCATGTTTTCCTTCACGTTTCACACTATACTTCTGGAGCGCGTCCGGGCACAAACTGATACTTAGCCAGTCAATGTCAGACAGTCTAGAAACCCACTTGTTGGACAATGAAAAAAAGGGATCACCCACTTGTTAATTTATTTGATATATTTCCAGGAGTGTTAAAAGAGGAGCAGCACAATGCAACGTTCGCAGAAAAGATGCTCCTGAATTGTAATTTTAAAGGAAGTATATTTACTGAAAACGGACATGTCAGTTGATCAGACTGGTCCCCTAAACTAGACATTGTAAGTGTAAGGCTTCTTTTACACTTACCGGGTTTTTGTGTCCCGTTTTTGTGGCCCCAATAGATTTTTATGGGGCCGCAATAATTCCATGGAGCGCTGTGCGCCATATGGCCGTGAAAAAAGATCGAGCCTGCTCAATCTTTTTCACGGCTTACGGACATGGCCCCCATTGAAAATCAATGGGGCCGCAAAAACAAGGGTAGTATTGGAAACCCAAAAAACGTCGATCCGCAAGTGTTTTGTGGTCCGTTATTGCGGCAGATTGAAAAATGTGGCGATACGGCCCGCAAAAAAGGCCCGCTATAACGGGACGCAAACACCCAATTAGTGTAAAACAAGCCTAACCATCCTCAGATAACAGTCCACCTTTCTATTTGTAGGATTCTTTTAAAAAATTAATAAAAGAAAAATTTGTTCAAAAATGCTCAACTACCAATAAAAGAGGCAACCTTGGAGTCTAAAAATGTGTTTTTTTTTTGTTTTTTTTTTTAATTTTTTGGAAAAAACACCTGCACAAGATCATGGAAGGTTGCAGAAACAACCCCTTTGGAATGTGTTGCCAAAACTTTGTCCGTTTTTTTTAGCTGGTCCCGCATTGGTGATGATGCTGTTATAGAAATACGGTGAGATTTTGGTTGAGCATTATGATGCACTCGGTGTGCCGATAATCATTCGCATAGTCAAGAATAAGAACATCACAACTCCCGAATTCATAAACGTAGTACTTCTAGGTCAGTTTCTGGTCCAAAAGAGATTTTAGATTTTTTTCCATAATATATTTTTTTTTTTACAAAAAAAGTTTTCAAATATTTTCTGAGGTAATTTGGGGTTTTCAAAAATTACAGAACATTTCTAACCTTATGTCAACATAATTATGGATCGCCTTCATTTTTAATTTTATAGATCATTTTCTGGTCCAATAATAGTCTGTTCGGTTTCCATTTTAATTCAATTTTGTTTTTCAGTATTTAAAAAAAAAAAAAAAAAAAAAAGTATTCCCGAGGGTTTTTTTAAAGTACAATTCAAAGCGTAAGGCTGAAGCCAAGAACATTTCTAACCTACATAAAAATGGATATGCTTTTTTTTTTGATTTTTCCAACGCTCACCTTACAATATCAACACAGAACTCACAAAGTTGCGATGACAGTCACTGAACATTCCGGCGTAGGCTTGCACAAAAAGTGCGGTAATGAGGCTTCATTGTTTATTGTATTGGCAAATCTATGTCAGCTGTGTGCCACTTTAGTGCTTAGCGTTGTTGGTCACAAAGCTTCACAGTTGATGTAAACATCCCACACAATTCGGCTTTGAGAAATAAAAAAAAACACACAAATCCACATCCGATCCCCTAAGCTGATTTCTTGAAGGCCATCAGTGAAAGTTGGGTGACAAAATCGAAATTTTTTTTCTTCATCCCATGACAAGGACCATGATACCCTAGTCAGGCCCAACGGTAGTCGAAGGTGTCCTTTTCCATGTAATCCGTCCATGTGGACGAGGGCATACTGCGGTAAGGATCGAGGAGGATCCTAAAGCAACGTATGATGAGAAGCCCCAAGAAGATGAAGAGCAGGAACACAAGGACGAAGGCAGCTTTTTGTTCTAAGGTTAGAGAAGATACCGGAAGGGCAGCTCCTGACGTTGACATTGTGGTGCTTAGTATCTCACCGGCCATTGTTAATAGCATTGTGGCATCGATTGTCTTCCGATTTCAAACCTAGAAAAATAAAAAACATAAGGGGCAATATTATAGTAGTTATATTATTATACTGTACATAGAGGGCAGTAGTATAGTAGTTATATTCCTGCACATAGGAGCAGTATTATAGTAGTTATATTCTATATAGGGGCAATATTATAGTAGATATATTCTTGTACATAGGGGCAGTATTATAGTAGTTATAGTCTTGTACATAGCAGTATTATAGTAGTTATATTCTTGTACAAAGGGGGCAATATTATAGTAGTTCTATTCTTGTACATAGGGGCAGTATTATAGTACAGGGTGGGCCATTTATATGGATACACCTAAATAAAATGAGAATAGTTGGTGATATCAACTTCCTGTTTGTGGCACATTAGTATATGGTAGGGGGAAAACTTTTCAAGATGGGTGGTGGCCATGGTGACCATATTGAAGTCGGCCATTTTGGATCCAACTTTATTTTTTTCAATGGGAAGAGGGTCATGTGAAACATCAAAATCATTGAGAATTTCACAGGAAAAACAATGGTGTGCTTGGTTTTAACATAAATATATTCTTTCATGAGTTAATTACAAGTTTCTCTTTGTTTACAGTCATTGACGTTGCAGAGGTTAACACGTGAGGAGCGGATAGAAATTGTGTTGATGTTTGGTGAACGCAGTACCTGGGTAATTGCGGATGATTTCAATGCAAGACACCCTACGCAAGAAAACTGTCACCATTCCCATTTTATTTAGGTGCATTCATATAAATGGCCATCCAAAAAAGTTTGCCTCATCACTGAACATAATGTTCTGTGTAAACTGAGGGTCCTGTTCCAATTTTTGTTTTGCCCATTCTGCAAATTCAGCGCGCCGATCTGGGTCACCAACCATTCCCATTTTATTTAGGTGTATCCATATAAATGGCCCACCTTGTAGTTCTATTCTTGTACATAGGGGGCAGTATTATAGTAATTCTATTCTTGCACATAGGGGGCAGTATTATAGTACTATTGCATATGGCAGAAGTATTATAGTAGTTATATTGTACATGGGGCAGTATTATAGTAGTTATATTCTTGTACATAGGAGCAGTATTATAGTAGTTATATTCTTGTACATAGGAGCAGTATTATAGTAGTTATATTCTTGTACATAGGGGGCATTACTATAGTAGTTATATTCTTGTACATAGGAGCAGTATTATAGCAGTTATATTCTTGTACATAGGGGCAGTATTATAGTAGTTATATTCTTGCACATAGGGGCAGTATTATAGTAGTTATATTCTTGTACATAGGGGCAGTATTATAGAAGTTATATTCTTGTACATAGGGGGCAATGCTATAGTAGTTATATTCTTGTACATAGGAGCAGTATTATAGCAGTTATATCCTTGTACATAGGGGCAGTATTATAGTAGCTATAATCTTGTACATAGGAGCAGTATTATAGTAGTTATATTCTTGTACATAGGAGCAGTATTATAGTAGTTATATTCTTGTACATAGGGGGCAATACTATAGTAGTTATATTCTTGTACATAGGGGCAGTATTATAGTAGCTATAATCTTGTACATAGGAGCAGTATTATAGTAGTCATATTCTTGTACATAGGGGGCAGTATTATAGTAGTTATATTCTTGTACATAGGAGCAGTATTATAGTATTATAGTAATTATATTCTTGTACATAGGGGGCAGTATTATAGTAGTTATATTCTTGTACATAGGAGCAGTATTATAGTATTATAGTAATTATATTCTTGTACATAGGGGGCAGTATTATAGTAGTTATATTCTTGTACATAGGAGCAGTATTATAGTATTATAGTAATTATATTCTTGTACATAGGGGGCAGTATTATAGTATTATAGTAGTTATATTCTTGTACATAGGAGCAGTATTATAGTAATTATATTCTTGTACATAGGAGCAGTATTATAGTAGTTATATTCTTGTACATAGGAGCAGTATTATAGTAGTTATATTCTTGTACATAGGGGCAGTATTATAGTAGTTATATTCTTGTACATAGGAGCAGTATTATAGTAGATATATTCTTGTACATAAGGGGCAGTATAATAGTTATATTATTGTACATAGGGAGCAGTATTATAGTAGTTATATTCTTGTGCATAGATGGCAGTATTATAGTGGTCATTTTCTTGTAAATAGAAGTGGTGTTTAAGTACGCTTGATATGAGCTGTATGGCAGTATTAATCATGCACTAATGTTTTTTTTTATCATTGACCTCAAAATTGAAAAAAATGCAACAATTGAATCCGGGAGTACATTGTTACCCGCGGTTTCTAAAATAAAAAGTGTCATCATGGTAAAACTACGGTAAGTACGCCATGATTGGCTATGTGTTTGTATTGGAATGTTGGAATTTACCAGATTAATCTTTGCACTGATTCCATCATCAAATATTTTGCTGGATCAGTCTGTTCTGTTAACTGATGCAAGTGATTTTATAGCTCGCCTCTCTGAAGTACAAATGAGGGTGCAGGAGACTCAGCCCGCTAAATTCATTATTGGCATTCACTTAAACCAAGACAAATGGTGCTGATTTTTCTGTCTGTGCTCAATGAATGCCGCCTTGTCTACAAAGCATGTAAGCAAAGCAGCTGCAATATACTCTGTAATGAGCTGAAATTTTGGATTAGCCCCTGGGAAATGAGGGTTTCTGGACTGGAACATGTTTATCTGTGTATGCATGTATGTATGTTTGTGTGTATGTGTGTGTATACAGTGGGGCAAAAAAGTATTTAGTCAGTCAGCAATAGTGCAAGTTCCACCACTTAAAAAGATGAGAGGTGTCTGTAATTTACATCATAGGTAGACCTCAACTATGGGAGACAAACTGAGAAAAAAAAATCCAGAAAATCACATTGTCTGTTTTTTTTTTCATTTTATTTGCATATTATGGTGGAAAATAAGTATTTGGTCAGAAACAAAATTTCATCTCAATACTTTGTGATATATCCTTTGTTGGCAATGACAGAGGTCAAACGTTTTCTGTAAGTCTTCACAAGGTTGCCACACACTGTTGTTGGTATGTTGGCCCATTCCTCCATGCAGATCTCCTCTAGAGCAGTGATGTTTTTGGCTTTTCGCTTGGCAACACGGACTTTCAACTCCCTCCAAAGGTTTTCTATAGGGTTGAGATCTGGAGACTGGCTAGGCCACTCCAGGACCTTGAAATGCTTCTTACGAAGCCACTCCTTCGTTGCCCTGGCGGTGTGCTTTGGATCATTGTCATGTTGAAAGACCCAGCCACGTTTCATCTTCAATGCCCTTGCTGATGGAAGGAGGTTTGCACTCAAAATCTCACGATACATGGCCCCATTCATTCTTTCATGTACCCGGATCAGTCGTCCTGGCCCCTTTGCAGAGAAACAGCCCCAAAGCATGATGTTTCCACCACCATGCTTTACAGTAGGTATGGTGTTTGATGGATGCAACTCAGTATTCTTTTTCCTCCAAACACGACAAGTTGTGTTTCTACCAAACAGTTCCAGTTTGGTTTCATCAGACCATAGGACATTCTCCCAAAACTCCTCTGGATCATCCAAATGCTCTCTAGCAAACTTCAGACGGGCCCGGACATGTACAGGCTTAAGCAGTGGGACACGTCTGGCACTGCAGGATCTGAGTCCATGGTGGCGTAGTGTGTTACTTATGGTAGGCCTTGTTACATTGGTCCCAGCTCTCTGCAGTTCATTCACTAGGTCCCCCCGCGTGGTTCTGGGATTTTTGCTCACCGTTCTTGTGATCATTCTGACCCCACGGGGTGGGATTTTGCGTGGAGCACCAGATCGAGGGAGATTATCAGTGGTCTTGTATGTCTTCCATTTTCTAATTATTGCTCCCACAGTTGATTTCTTCACTCCAAGCTGGTTGGCTATTGCAGATTCAGTCTTCCCAGCCTGGTGCAGGGCTACAATTTTGTTTCTGGTGTCCTTTGACAGCTCTTTGGTCTTCACCATAGTGGAGTTTGGAGTCAGACTGTTTGAGGGTGTGCACAGGTGTCTTTTTATACTGATAACAAGTTTAAACAGGTGCCATTACTACAGGTAATGAGTGGAGGAAAGAGGAGACTCTTAAAGAAGAAGTTACAGTTCTGTGAGAGCCAGAAATCTTGATTGCTTGTTTCTGACCAAATACTTATTTTCCACCATAATATGCAAATAAAATGAAAAAAAAACAGACAATGTGATTTTCTGGATTTTTTTTTCTCAGTTTGTCTCCCATAGTTGAGGTCTACCTATGATGTAAATTACAGACGCCTCTCATCTTTTTAAGTGGTGGAACTTGCACTATTGCTGACCGACTAAATACTTTTTTTCCCCACTGTATATATATATATATATATATATATATATATATATATATATATACACACATACAGTGTGTCCGTAAAGTCATGCTGCACTTTTGACCAGTCACAGGAAAGTATAAAAGTACATCATGACCCCCGGATCTGACGCTCTTAGACTTTTACTTTTGGGGTTATGTGAAACAACATGACCACATTGAACATATTAACGACATTAATCACTTAAATCAGAGAATCATAGACGTTATTTCCTCTGTTACACCAGACGTCCTTACTTATGTGTGGCAAGAACTTCACTATCGTTTGGATGTGTGTAGGGCAACACATGGAGCCCACATCGAACTGCACTGAATAGGTATGAAACTGGGAGAGGTTTTCTTTTATTTGGAGCAGATTTCACATTTCTATCGTTTTTTGTTCCTTTCCATTGACTGGTCAAAAGTACACCATGACTTTACAGACACACTATACTGTATATATATCTATCTATATATATAATATATATATAGAAATATGAGGAAATTGGGATCCAGCAAAAGGATGAAAGTTCACCAGATTTGTAAAAACTTCTTTTTTATTAATCCATTATATCATAAAAAGTATGAGGAACTCCAATCAATTAGTAGCATTCCAGCAAGGGACTACATGTTTCAGCACTATGTGCCTTCCTCACGTGAGGAAGGCACATAGTGCTGAAACATGTAGTCCCTTGCTGGAATGCTACTAATTGATTGGAGTTCCTCATACTTTTTATGATATAATGGATTAATAAAGAAGAAGTTTTTATAAATCTGGTGAACTTTCATCCTTTTGCTGGATCCCAATTTCCTCATATTTCTATTTGTTGGGGCATACTCCCTGCCTGGATCCGTGCATAGTATAGGGTGAACACCGATTACTGCATCAAGAGGAACTCCTTTATGGTGAGCTGGCTATATGATTTTCACATTGTTTGAATATAATATATATATATATATATATATGTGTGTGTGTGTACCGTTCCAAAAAATAAAGGGAACGTGTAAACAACACAATGTAACTATAAGTGAATCACATTTCTGTGAAATCAACCTGATTGTGAAAAAATTTCTCCTGCTCTTTTGCAAATGTAACAGACAACAGGTAGAAAAGATAGGCAGTTCGCAAGACAGCCCCTATAAAAGAGTGGCTCTGCAGTGGATGATCACAGACCATTTCTCTGTTCTCATCCTTTTTGGCAGTTATTTGGGTCACTTGCATCTTGTCATTGCTTTCACCTCTATAGGTACTGTGCAATAGTATGATGTGGTGTCTACCATACAGCACACAGAAGTTGCTCAGGTAGTGCAGCTCATCCAGGATGGCACATCAATGCGAGCTCTAGCAAGAAGGGTAACTATGTCAGCACAGTGTTCAGAGCAAGGAGCAGATGCCTGGAACAGGAGATGTGGAGGGGGTCATAGGAGGACTATAACCAAGCAGCAGTGGGTCAGTAATGGTATGAGAATGGTATGAGGAGTCATTTCTTTGGAGGGCCGCAAAGCCCTCCGTGCTAGCCAGAGGTACCCTGACTGCCATTATGTACCGGGATAAGATTCTGAGACCCATTGTGAGACCATATGCATGTGCACTGGGCCCTGGGTTCCTTCTGATGCATGACAGTGCTACGCCTTATGTGCCTGAAGTTTGTCAGCAGCTCATGCATGACAAAGGCATTGATGCTATGGACTGGCCTGCCCGTTTCCTAGACTTGAATCCAATTGAGCACATCTGGGACATTCTGTCTTGTTCCATCCACCAACGTGACGTTACACAACAGTGTGTCTCTGAGTTGACTTATGCT
Organism: Dendrobates tinctorius; assembly: GCF_039654945.1. Taxonomy (NCBI): domain Eukaryota; kingdom Metazoa; phylum Chordata; class Amphibia; order Anura; family Dendrobatidae; genus Dendrobates; species Dendrobates tinctorius. The sequence continues at coordinate 49,640,545 of NW_027361687.1, forward strand.
TTAATCCAGGTCTGGGAGGAGATCTCTCAGGAAAACATCTGCTGCCTCATCAGGACCATGTCCAGGCATTGTAGAGAGGTCATACAGGCATGTGGAGGCCACACTCACTACTCGGCATCATTTCCTTGTCTTGAGGCATTTCCACTGAAGTTGGATCAGCCTTGAATTTTTTTCCACTTTGATTTTGAGTATCATTCTAAATCCAGACCTCCATGGGATATTAAAAAAACAGGGAACACTAAAATACCACATCCTAGTTATCACTTAATGAAATATATATTTTGTACTGCCTTGACAGAGCTGCAGTCACTATTTTAATAGTGCCTTCTCAGTTCTGAAGCTCACATCTTCCTTCACTCCTTGCTTGTTCAGGGTACATACAAATATGATGTAAAAATAGACTGTAAAACGAAATGTTTGGCACACCAGTCACAGAGCTACAATCATAATTTTGGTACTGCAAAATTGCACAACTTGCTGGTTCAGTGTCTGCATTAGACAACTATTCTTTAAAATCTTGAACTAAATCGTGTCTTATATTCAAGTCATAGAGCAGTAGTTAGAGTGGGGGAAATAAGTATTTGATCCCTTGCTGATTTTGTAAGTTTGCCCACTGACAAAGACTTGAACAGTTTACGATTTTAAGGGTAGGTTAATTTTAACATTGAGAGATAGAACATCAAAAATAAAATCCAGAAAATCACATTGTGTAAATTATATAAATTTATTTGCATTTTGCATTCAGAAATAAGTATTTGATCCCCTACCAACCATTAAGAGTTCTGGCTCCTACAGACCAGTTAGAAGCTCCTATTCAACTCATTACCTGCATTAAAGACAGCTGTCTTACATAGTCACCTTTATAAAAGACTCTTGTCCACAGACTCAATTACTCAGTCAGACTCTAACCTCTACAACATGGGCAAGACCAAAGAGCTTTCTAAGGATGTCAAAGACAAGATCATAGACCTGTACAAAGTTGGAATGGGCTACAAAACCATACGTAGGACGCTGGGTGAGAAGGAGACAACTGTTGGCGCAATAGTAGGAAAATGGAAGAAATACAAAATGACTGTCAATCGACATCGATCTGGGGCATCATGCAAAATCTCACCTCGTGGGGTATCCTTGATCATGAGGAAGGTGAGAGATTAGCCTAAAACTACACAGGGGGAACTTGTTATTGATCTCAAAGCAGCTGGGACCACAGTCATCAAGAAAACCATTGGTAACACATTACGCCGTAAAGGTTTGAAATCCTGCAGTGCCCACAAGGTCCCCCTGCTCAAGAAGGCACATGTGCAGGCCTGTCTGAAGTTTGCCAGTGAACACCTGGATGATTCTGTGAGTGACTGGGAGAAGGTCCTGTGGTCAGATGAGACAAAAATTAAGCTCATTGGCATTAACTCAACTCACCGTGTTTGGAGGAAGAGAAATGTTGCCTATGACCCAAAGAACACCGTCCCCACTGGAAACATGTTTTGGGGGTGTTTCTCTGCTAAGGGAATAGGACAACTTCACCGCATCAATGGGAGAATGGATGGAGCCATGTACCGTAAAACCCTGAGTGACAACCTCCTTCCCTCCACCAGAACATTAAAAATGGGTTGTTGCTACCATAACAGCACAGCACGACACCCTTCGTGAGTACCAGCGCGATCTTGAGGATTTAGACAACAGGGGACGGCGTCATAATATAAGAATCAGAGGCCTGCCTGAACATAACGGAGAGGAAAACCTATTCATAATTTTACAAAATATATTCAACAAAATTCTGAAGGCTCCGCCATCTCACAAAATAAGCCTAGATAGAGCTCACAGAGCCCTCCAGCCAAAAAATTCCTCCCAAACACCTAGAGACGTCATCTGCTGTGTCACTGACTATAAGCTTAAGGAGGAAATCATGCAGCAGGCACGGAAGCTGTGTAATATGGAATACGAAAGTCACTCTCTCCAACTACTGACAGACCTCTCCCTACAAAAGAGGAAGATGGTCAGACCTCTTCTAGACACTCTGAGGGAGCACAGATTCTCTATAGATGGGGATTCCCCTTTAGCCTCTCGGCCAGGAAAAACGGTCGTACAGCCACGCTCAGAGAAGCATCTGATCTTCCCCAATTCTGCGAGATTCTGGAGATTCCTATGCCGAAGTTGTCCAACTGGGGGCTGATTCCCCCTCCGCCGCCCCCTCCGGAGGTCTGGCGTCGGGTGTCTTCTAAAAGGCAGCATTCCCCTGCGTCCCCGGGTTCCGGTGGACCGGGGGGGGGGCAAACACCCCATAAGAAATGAGACACGAAACACAGCCACACTGCAAATATTGAGCAATCCTTGTTGGCCATACTATTCATCACTTACTAAAGATGTCTGTGGGGAGTAGACATGCCTAAAGCTAGTTGTATACTCTTTTTCTTTTCTATATACATCTTTGTTCAAAGATCCTGGTTTCGAAGCGGAGGCTCTGTTATATAGCCGAATCCGTAGACCCTTACGAGTGAATCTGACTCCTAGAGCACCCACGGCTCTAGAGGGAACAACTCTATTGTTATTCAAGCGTTAATTATAGACACTCGACCACAGTTCTTAACTTTTTGAAGACCAGAAAGACTGATTCCGATAACTCACTGTCATTGTTGACATATTCATCTGTGATGGTTCTAAATGTTGTTGTTGTCTCCCTCCTTTCCTAATGTGTTTTCCTAATGTGATTTATCTTTACTTGATTTACATGATGCATGCTGATGTGTCAGCGACGATGGGGAGCAGTCTGGCGGAGATTCACCATGCGGGGATAAGAAAACTACATCTACTGAAGCAGTGTAGGACTAGGATCCATTCTCAACTAAATACTTACAAACACAACCATGATTCGTATAATAACTATGAATGTTAAAGGGCTTAACTCCAATGTTAAGCGACGATTAGCTCTACAGGAGTTAAAAACCTCAAAGGCAGATGTGGCGTTTATACAAGAAACACACCACGACGACACAGGCTCATTTCACTTTGCACGGAGTAAATTTTCCACAGCATACACGGCTCCCTGTGTTAAAAAAAGAGCAGGGGTAGCTATCCTCATAGCCAATGGTTGCCCAATTCAAATCACTAAGGTTATCAAAGATCCCAAGGGTCGATACATCATCCTGACCGGACAACTAAAAGGAGCCCCAATTGTTTTATGCAACATATACGCCCCAAACGTCGGTCAAATACCCTTCCTTGAGCGGGTCCTAAATAAGGTTACTCGAGAGCTTCCTTCCACATTGTTTATTGGTGGCGATTTTAATGTCCCGTTCTCAGAGGTCAGAGATAGACACTCACTAAGTGGCCGACAGACGGGAGCACACATAGCCAGGCAAGCAAAGGCCTTTCGTGCTCTGATTCACAAACATGCCCTTTTTGATTTATGGCGAGTGGCGAACCCCACCTCCCGACAATATACATTCTACTCACACCCCCATTCCACACATACACGCATCGACACTTTCCTGGGGAACCTTCCGGCAATGCGCATCACTGGGAGTTCTGAGATTGGCCAGATTACCTGGTCCGACCACGCCCCCGTATTGTTGGACGTATGTGACTCTACCACAACCAGGAGGGTATGTCATTGGAGACTCAATGATCATCTCCTAAAGGTCCCCATGTACCAAACTAAGCTATAAGGCCAATTGGAGGACTACTTTCAACTAAATAAGGGATCTGTCTCCTCCCAATCTGTTTTATGGGAAGCACATAAATCTGTCATGAGGGGTAATTGCATTTCATTAGCATCCCACATGAAAAGAGACGCGGAGAGACAGCACCGGGAACTCACCAGTCAGCTTACAACACTAGAGCGAGACATGCTCACTAAACCCTCCATTGCTAAATTAAAATCCATCGTAACTGTAAGGAGTAAGCTAAAGGATCTGGCGGTTGGGAAGGTGGAGAAAATGATGGCGTTTACTAAACAACGATATTATGAGAGGGGTAATAAGGCCCACTCCCTTCTCGCAGCACAGCTTAGGGACCGTAAGGCGCAATCCACACCCTTGGTTATCAGAGATACACGAGGACATCTGACATACGACCCCCAGGGACATTCAGATACCTTCAGGGACTACTACGCCGGGTTGTACTCGCTTCCCTCAACTCTTCCGGCAGACCCAGAAACAAGAGCCCATTTAATTGATGAGTATCTCGCCGCTCGATCACTCCCAACACTAGACGCGGAAGCTCTTAACACCCCTATTACCACGGAGGAATTGAACTCCACAATCAAAGAGCTCCCAAGTGGAAGAGCCCCAGGACCAGATGGTTTCTCATATTTATATTATAAAATATTCCAAGATACACTTGTCCCTCACATGCAGACTCTATTTAATTCATTCCTCAGTGGTAACCCGATCCCTACCTCGATGCTGAAATCCCACATAACAGTGATTCCAAAACCTGGAAAGGACCCCTCGAACTGTGCAAGCTACCGCCCAATATCATTGCTAAACACAGACTTAAAAATATTTGCAAAAATCCTGGCCACCAGATTATCAATATTCCTCCCACGGCTGATTCATGGGGACCAAGTGGGATTTGTTTTGAATAGGCAAGCGGGGGATAACACCAGACGAACGATAGACCTTATAGATGCATTAAACCACCGAGGGGGGGAGGGCTTGCTTCTCAGTCTCGATGCGGAGAAGGCCTTCGATAGGCTGGGTTGGCCCTTCCTGTTTGCCACGTTTAAAAATTCGGCATCGAGGGACCTTTTCTGCAGGCTGTTCGGGGCTTATATACGAATCCTGAGGCCTCGGTGAAGCTTACGCGTCATCATCTGCTTTCCCCATATATTATGGCTCTAGACAGGGGTGTCCCCTGCCCCCCCTATTATTCGTACTTTGTATAGAACCCTTAGCTGCACAGGTCAGGGAGAACCCGGACATTCAGGGAATTCAGGTAGGGGGACACGAGTATAAGTTATCACTTTTTGCAGATGATATCCTTTTAACAATACGGAATCCCCTGATCTCTCTGCCCAACCTACACTCAATTCTAAACGAATATGGCAACCTGTCAGGCTATAAAATTAATGATACAAAAACGGAGGCTCTGCCGCTTAACCTAAAACCATCGACCATCGCAACACTGCAATCGGCATTTACATACACCTGGAAAAAAGACCACTTAAAATATTTAGGGATTTACTTAACCCCTTCACCCCCAAGGGTGGTTTGCACGTTCATGACCGGGCCAATTTTTACAATTCTGACCACTGTACCTTTATGAGGTCATAACTCTGGAACGCTTCTATGGATCCCGGTGATTCTGACATTGTTTTCTCGTGACATATTGTACTTCATGTTAGTGGTAAAATTTCATTCAAATAACTTGCGTTTATTTGTGAAAAAAACGGAAATTTGGCAAAAATTTTGAAAATTTTGCAATTTTCCAACTTTGAATTTTTATGCCCTTAAATCACAGAGATACGGCACACAAAAAACTTAATAACTAACATTTCCCACATGTTTACTTTACATCAGCACAATTTTGGAACCAAAATTTTTTTTTGTTAGGAAGTTATAAGGGTTAAAAGTTGACCAGCGATTTCTCATTTTTACAACACCATTTTATTTTTAGGACCACATCACATTTGAAGCCACTTTGAGGGGTCTATATGATAGAAAATACCCAAAAGTGACACCATTCTAAAAACTGCACCCCTTAAGGTGCTCAAAACCACATTCAAGAAGTTTATTAATTGCGGTGCGTCACAGGAATTTTTTTGAATATTTAAAAAAAAAATGAACATCTAACTTTTTTTCACAAAAAAAATACTTCAGGTTCAATTTTTTTTATTTTACCAAGGGTAACAGGAGAAATTGGACTGCAAAAGTTATTGTGCAATTTGTCCTGAGTACGCTGATATCTGATTTGTGGGGGGGAACGACTGTTTCGGCGCATGGCAGAGCTCAGAATGGAAGGAGCGCTGTTTGACTTTTTCAATGCAAAATTGGCTGGAATTCAGATCGGACGCCATGTCACGTTTGGAGAGTCCCTGATGTACCTAAACAGTGGAAACCCCCTACAAGTGACCCCATTTTGGAAACTAGACCCCCCAAGGAACTTATCTAGATATGTGGTGAGAACTTTGAACCCACAAGGGCTTTACAGAAGTCTATAACGTACAGCGGTACAATTAAAAAATCATATTTTTTCCACAAAAATGATCTTTTCACCCCAATTTTTATTTTCCCAAGGGTAACAGGACCCTAAAAGTTATTGTGCAATTTGTCCTGAGTATGCTAATACCCCACATGTGGGGGTAAACCACTATTTGTGCGCATGGCAGAGCTCGGAAGGGAAGCAGCGCCATTTGACGTTTTTGGCTGGAATTGAGATCGGACATCATGTCGCGATTGGAAAACCCCTGATGTACCAAAACAGTGGAAACCCCCCACAAATGACACCATTTTGGAAACTAGACCCCCTAAGGAACTTATCTAGATGTGTGGTGAGAACTTTGAACCCCCAAGGGCTTCACAGAAGTTTATAACATAAAGCCGTACAATTAAAAAATCATATTTTTTCCACAAAAATGATCTTTTCACCCTCAATTCTTATTTTTCCAAGGGTAACGGCACCCTAAAAGTTATTGTGCAATTTGTCCTGAGTACGCTGATACCCCACATGTGGGGGTAAACCACTATTTGGGCGCATGGCAGAGCTCGGAAGGGAAGCAGCGCCATTTGACGTTTTTGGCTGGAATTGAGATCGGACACCATGTCGCGATTGGAAAACCCCTGATGTACCTAAACAGTGGAAACCCCCCACAAATGACACCATTTTGTAAACTAGACCCCCCAAGGAACTTATCTAGATGTGTGGTGAGCACTTTGAACCCCCCAGTGCTTCACAGAAGTTTATAACGCCCGGGCGTGAAAATAAAAAATTCGTATTTTTTCCACAAACATGATCTTTTAGTCACCATTTTTTTTATTTTCCCAAGGGTAACAGGAGGAATTGGACCCCAAAAGTTGTTGTCCAATTTGTCCTGAGTATGCTGATACCCCATATGTGGGAGAAAACTACTGTATGGGAACACGTCGGGGATCGGAAGGGAAGTAGTGACGTTTTGGAATGCAGACATTGATGGAATGGTCTGCGGGTGTCATGTTGCCTTTGGAGAGCCCCTAATGTACCTAAACAGTGGAAACCCCCCACAAATGACTCCATTTTGAAAACTAGACCCCCTAAGGAACTTATCTAGATGTGAGGTGAGCACTTTGAACCCCCAAGGGCTTCACAGAAGTTTATAATGCCAGGGCATGAAAATAAAAAAATCGTATTTTTTCCACAAACATGATCAATTATTCCCCAATTTTTTTATTTTCCCAAGGGTAACAGGAGAAATTGAACCCCAAAAGTTGTTGTCCAATATGTCCTGAGTAAGCTGACACCCCATATGTGGGAGAAAACTACTGTATGGACACACGTCACGGCTCGGAAGGGAAGTAGTGACGTTTTGGAATGCAGACTTTGATGGAATGGTCTGCGGGTGTCATGTTGCCTTTGGAGAGCCCCTAATGTACCTAAACAGTGGAAACACCCACAAATGACCCCATTTTGGAAATGAGAACCCCTAAGGAACTTATCTAGATGTGTGGTGAGCACTTTGAACCCCCAAGGGCTTCACAGAAGTTTATAATGCCCGGGCATGAAAATAAAAAAATCGTATTTTTTCCACAAACATGATCAATTAGTCCCCAATTTTTTCATTTCCCCAAGAGTAACAGGAGAAATTGGACCGCAAAAGTTGTTGTCCAATTTGTCCTGAGTACGCTGACACCCCATATGTGGGAGAAAACTACTGTATGGACACACGTCGGGGCTCGGAAGGGAAGCAGTGCAATTTTGGAATGCAGACTTTGAGGGAATGGTCTGCGGGTGTCATGTGCGTTTGGAGAGCCCCTGATGTACCTAAACTATTGAAACTCCCAACAAGTGACCCCATTTTGGACACTAGACCCCCCCACGGAACTTATCTAGATGTGTGGTGAGCACTTTGAACCCCCAAGTGCTTCACAGAAGTTTATAACGCTCGGACGTGAAAATAAAAAAATCATTTTTTTCCACAAAAATGATATTTTTGCCCCCAATTTTTTATTTTCCTAAGGGTAACAGGAGAAATTGGACCCCAAAAATTGTTTTGCAATTTGTCCTGAGTAGGCTGATACCCTACATGTGGGGGTAAAACACTGTTTGGGCGCATGGCAGAGCTTGGAAGGGAAGGAGCACCATATGACTTTTTCAACTCAGAATTGGCTGGAATTGAGATCAGACGCAATGTTGCATTTGGAGAGCCCCTGATGTGCCCAAACAGTGGAAACCCCCAATTCTAACTCCAACCCGAACCCCAACACACCCCTAACCCTAATCTCAGCCCTAACCCAAGCCCTAACCCTATCTCTAACCCTAACCCTAGCCCTAACCCTAGCCCTAATGGAAAAATGGAAATAAATACATTTTTTTTTATTTTATTATTTTTCCCTAACTAAGGGGGTGATAACGGGGGGTTTGATTTACTATTTATGGCGGTTTTTATTTTTGGCAGCTGTCGCACGCTAAAAGACGCTTTTTATTGTAAAAATAGTTTTTGCATCACCACATATTGAGAGCTATAATTTTTCCGTATTTTGACCCACTGAGTCATGTGAGGTCTTATTTTTTGCGGGACGAGTTGACGTTTTTATTGGTACCATTTTCGGGCACGTGACATTTTTTGATCGCTTTTTATTCCGATTTTTGGGACGCAGAATGAACAAAAACCAGCGTTTCATGAATTTCTTTTGGGGGAGTGCGTTTACACCGTTCCGCGTGCGGTAAAATTGATAAAGCGGTTTTATTCTTCGGGTCAGTACGGTTACAGCGATACCTCATTTAGGTCGTTTTTTTATGTTTTGTCGGTTTTATGCAATGAAAACTATTTTATATAAAAAATAATTATTTTTGCATCGCTTTATTCTGCGAGCTATAACTTTTTTATTTTTTCGCTGATGATGCTGTGTGGTGGCTTGTTTTTTGCGGGACAAGATGACGTTTTCAGCGGTACCATGGATATTTATATGCGTCTTTTTGATCGCGCGTTATTACACTTTTTGTTTGGTGGTATGATAATAAATCATTATTTTTTGCTTCGTTTTTTATTTTTATTTTTTAAGGGGTTCGCTAAAGGGGTTAACTAATGGGGCAGTTTTATAGAGCGGGTCGTTACGGACGCGGCGATACCTAATATGTGTACTTTTATTGTTTTGGGTTTTTTTTATTTTCAAAAAATGAATTTATTTGGCGATTTTTTTAAAATTATTTTTACACTTTTTTTTAATTTTTTTTTTACTTTATTACATAGTCCCAGGTGGGACATCACTGTCCTGTGACAGATCGCTGATCTGTCACATCACAGATCACTGTGACAGATCAGCAATCTGTCACAGGCAGTGCACAAGGCTTCCTCATGCCTGCGCTTTGCAGGCACTGAGGAAGCCAGCTGGAGGAAAGGAGTCCCCCGCAGCAGCGCTGCACATTGCGCTGCCGTGGGGGGCTCAGGGAAGCACGGAGGGAGCCCCCTCCCTGCCGATGCTTCCCTTTAACTCCCGGTACACCGCGATCATGTTTGATCGCGGTGTGCAAGGGGTTAACATGTCGAGGGCGGTCCGTGACCGCCCCTGACACATAGTGCCGGGTGTCAGCTGTGATAACCAGCTGACACCCGGCTGCGATCAGCGGCGCTCACCACGTGGGCGCCGCTGATCGCGCTAGACGTACTATCCCGTCCATGGGCATAGGGGCCCGGGTCCCATGGACGGGATAGTATGTCTGATGTCAGGAAGGGGTTAACAGACACATACAAAACGCTATACTCCCATAATTTCCCCTCTTTTTTGGAAGACCTAAAAAAGACACTGACCAAGTGGGAAAAGCTCAATTTATCATTCTTTGGAAGAATGGCATCCGTTAAAATGACAATACTTCCAAGATTACTGTATTTGCTGGAGACATTACCTATACCGATCCCGAGACTGGTGATCTGACGAATCAAAAAATCGTTAAATAACTTCGTCTGGGCTCACAAACGCCACCGAATTGCCCAAACGGTGTTGATATCTCCCCGAAAATTGGGTGGCTTAGCTTTCCCTGATATATGGAAATACTACTTAGCCACACACCTGAGACGTGTCCCTGCTTGGACCAATTTGACCTCAGTGGATAGATGGAGAGAGGTGGAACAGAGATGGCTGGCCCCTATTCACCCAGCTACCTTATTGTATGGAAATTCCTCAAATGCCACAGATGCGAGTCTTTTGGGTCCCATGGTACTCACGAGACGAGTGTGGCGGGCGGCCAGGAAGGCCTGCTCACTAGCACCAACCGAATCTCCACTGACGCCATTTTTATACACAACAGCCTTACAAAATAGTTCAGATAGTTGTGTGACGACCCCATGGATCCGGGCTAGACTCTTTCGTTTTGTAGATATTATAGACCCTTGCACCAACACAATACTCCCCTTTGAGGACCTACGAGAAAAATTTAGACTTCCTAAAGAAGCTTTCTACACCTATGCCCAGATACGTCACTTAGCTATATCAATGATCAAATCAACTACATTCCCCAAACTTACCCCATTTGAGGGCCTCTGCAGGCAGGGTCCATCAACTAAGGCAGGGGTCCCCAACCGCCGGTCCACGGCCCAGCACCGGGCCGCTGCAGTGCCCTTGCCGGTTCGCGGACACAAGGGGAGCCAGGGGCGGTCAGTGACGTAGCGGGGGCTGGGGCAGCGCGCAGCAGTTCTTAGACTGCTCTCAAGTGTAGCGGTGGCCAGGGAGCGATCAAAGCAGCTCCGCTGCCTGCAAGAGGGAATAGCAGGAGCGGAGCTGCAAGGACCAGTCCAGCTTCCTGCCCGCCGCCCGCGCTTCCTGTCTCTGACTGACACAGAGAGGAGCGCGGCCGCTGCTGTGTCAGAGCGAGGAAGCGCGGGCAATGCTGCGGACAGGTGAGAGGAGAGGTGGTGTCTGTGTGTATGTATAATGTGTGTATGTGTGTGTGTGTATGTCTGTGTGTGTGTGTGTATGTCTGTGTGTATGTGTGTGTGTATGTTATGTATGTGTATGTCTGTGTGTGTGTATGTATGTGTGTGTGTGTGTGTGTTTGTGTTTGTGTCTGTGTGTGTAGGTTAGCCTGGCCCTGAAGGAGATGGGGACATGAGGAGAAGACAGTGATGGGGAGAGAAGGCCATGATGGGGGTAATGGGAGAAGGCCATGATGGGGGTAATGGGAGAAGGCCATGATGGGGGTAATGGGAGAAGGCATTGATGGGAGTGATGGGGAGAAGGCAATGATGGGGTGATGGAGAGACGGCAGTGATGTGGTGATGGAGAGACGGCGGTGATGGGGTGAAGGCAATGATGGGAGTGATGGAGAGACGGCAGTGATGGGGTGAAGGCAATGATGGGAGTGATGGAGAGACGGCAGTGATGGGGTGATGGGGTGAAGGCAATGATGGGAGTGATGGAGAGACGGCAGTGATGGGGTGATGGGGTGAAGGCAATGATGGGAGTGATGGAGAGACGGCAGTGATGGGGTGAAGGCAATGATGGGAGTGATGGAGAGACGGCAGTGATGGGGTGATGGGGTGAAGGCAATGATGGGAGTGATGGAGAGACGGCAGTGATGGGGTGATGGGGTGAAGGCAATAATGGGGAGAAGGGAGTGATGGGGTGAAGGCAATGATGGGGTGATGGAGCAGGCAAGGATGGGGGTGATGGAGCACTCATTCAAAACCTATGGTGAGTTGAGTCACATTATAAATGTTATTTAATTATAAGTATGCACTGCTAAACTACAACTGCGTCCATAGCCCCGCCCCTTATGACCAAAGCCCCGCCCCTGCCACACCTCCATCCCCACCCTGCCGGGCCATGGAAGAATGGTCTTGCTTGAAACCGGTCCCTGGTGCAAAAAAGGTTGGGGACCACTGAACTAAGGGATTAATCTCACGAATATATGACATACTCTCGTCGCATATGGAAATACAGCACTCGTACATGACGAAATGGGAAACATATCTGTGAAGAGTGATTCTGAGACCAATGTGGCAGACCATCTCGGAAACGACAGCAAAGACTTCCATATGCACCACACATAAAGAGAACCAATACAAAATACTGATGCATTGGTACCATACCCCTGAGGTCTTGAATAGACTCTTCCCCAACACACCAGACCAATGCTGGAGATGTAAGCTAGATAAGGGGTCTCTCACCCACATTTTTTGGGACTGTAATGTCCTGGCTCTGTTTTGGAGGGAAGTGGGGGGGTTGATCCACAGAGTTTTGGGGATTGAGGTCGCTTTGGATCCATTCAATTATCTCCTAAATGTTCCACCTATGGGTATCTCAAGGGACTCGGCCAGGCTGCTCCTACATATCTGGACTTCGGCAAAGTGTCTTATATCCTCGTTCTGGAAGAAGACTTCTCCCCCTACTATTCAAGATCTAGAACAGAGAATCCAGGAAACAAGGCGACTGGAATACCTCACCGCATGTATTAATAACCAGCTGGAAAAATATCAACGGATATGGTCCCCTTGGGACCTTTTTGTGAACAATAGCACTTAACCGCCAGTGAACACAGTTTATATATTTTGATGTGCTGATCTGTATGCAAAATGTGTCAAATACTCCTTCATACCCTTCCCTTCCCTATCTTTCCCTACGTCTCCCCCCTGTCTAAAAGTTTCGTTATATTTGATGGAAGGAGAGAGAGGTTGGAAATTTTTTCCTTTTCTCTTTTTCTTAAAGTGTAACCTTTCGTGTTTATGTTTTCAAAAAAAAAAACTTTTTCAGATAATAAAATAAACAGTTTAAAAAAAAAAAAAATGGGTTGTTGCTGGTTCTTCCAGCAAAACAATGACCCAAAACATGCAGCCAAGGCAACAAAGGAGTGGCTCAAAAAGAAGCACATTAAGGTCATGGAGTGGACTAGCCAGTCTCCAGACCTTAATCCCATAGAAAATTTATGGCGGGAGTTAAAGCTTCCAGCTGCCAAGCGACAGCCTCAAAATCTTAATGGTTTAGATATGATCTGCAAAGAGGAGTGGACCAAAATTCCTCCTGACATGTGCGCAAACCTCACCATTAACTACAAAAAACGTCTGACTGCTGTGCTTGCTAACAAGGGTTTTGCCACCAAGTATTAAGTCTTGTTTGCCAGAGGGATCAAATACTTATTTCTCACTGCAAAATGCAAATACATTTATACAATGTGATTTTCTGGATTTTATTTTTGATATTCTATCTCTCAATGTTAAAATTAACATACCCTTAAAATTATAGACTGTTCATATCTTTGTCAGTGGGCAAACGTACAAAATCAGCAAGGGATCAAATACTTATTTCCCCCACTGTAAGTCAGAATTGCCCCTGCATTCTCAATTTTAAAGCTTACATCATCTTTAACTCCTTGATTCCCTGCTTGTTCAGTGTCTGTACTGACAAATGTTTATCTTTACAGCATTGAGCTACATCATGTCTTATAGCATGTCTGCACAACATATGGCCAATGGGTTGCATGCGGCCACAGAAGGGTTTCTTGCAACTCGCGAAAAACGGTAGATTCCAGCTTCCTTCTTCTTGTTCCCAATTAAATATACTTGAACACCTCAGCGTCGGGACATGTCACATTTCTGCTGTCATTGCAGAGGTGGCACAGATGTGGGGGACATATCGGGACAGTAAGCGCTCCATATAGAAGCTGAAGATTAATTTTATGGATTGTGTTGTGTTACTGTTTCGACACAAGGGGAAGTGGGAGTAAAATAGTGAGAACAGGAGCCTTGTGGGAGGATATTATGGATAGGGGTAGTGTGGGCAAGATATTATAGAGGGGGCCGTATTCATTGATTTTATTGAAAAGGACATTGTGGGAGGATATTATAGAGAGGGACAGTGTGGTTATTATGAAGAGAAGTAGTGCGTGGGTATATATTTTGGAGAGGGGGGATATTATGGAGAGCTGAAGTGTGGGAGGATATGGTGGAGAGGGACAGTGTGGGAGTATAGTATTTAGAGGCTAAGTGTGGCAGGATATTAAGGAAAAAAGTGGGGGATTTTATGGAGAGGGACATTGTGGAGGGATATTATGGAGAGGGGAAGTATGGGGAAATTTTATGGAGAGAAGCAGTCTGGGGGGATATGGGAAGGGGCAGTATGGGTAGGATATTATAGCGAGAGGAATTGTGTGAGAGATTTTATGGAGAGAGGTAGTGTATGTGGGGCAATTTATTCATGATCATAGCGTATGTCAGATATTTTTATTCCTAGGGAATGATAATGACACTGCTATATTTTAAGGGACAGTGTCGGGTTTTCTGCAGGAGACCAGAGAAGAGAAATGTCTGCAGGCACGAGCTATGTCTTTCCAAAGTCATCATGGCGTCTGTACTACTTGGAGACAAAAGGGGTGAGAACGACCTCAATCACGTAAAAGGGTACCTGGATCTGTAATACTGCCTGTGTCTCAGCTGTGCTGTGGTTCATGTATGGTCCACAGACTGGTGTGGCTGGTAACCAAAACTCCCAACAAGTTGATGTGATACAATTGTATATGGGGCTGACCTTACATTACAACATGGATTGTTTCGGGGGACTCCAGTCCAAGTCTGGCACCTGGTGGCTTCTGGCAGAGATGTATCTAGGGGGGGCAGTCGGTGCATTTGCCTTGGGCACAGCCAGCAGGGGGGCGCAGTCGGGCCACCTAATGCAGCAGTCCGCAGTGTCTCCCTCGGCGGCTGCATTCTGCCACCCCCCCCGGCCTGGAAGTCGGCTGTTCTCAGTGCCAGCTGTCAAGCTGACAGCCGGCTGTTGTGAGTTCATTTTCCCCTTCGTCACTGGGGTCTGGTGAACTCCCTATTCTGGTAAAGGAAGGTAATGAGCCTGATTATCAGGCACCTGAGTCTAATGAGGATGACTGGCTGAGTGGAGTCACGGACTGGATATAAGGCTGCCGACGCCCTTCTGCCCTGCGGGTGATTTCTCTGTGGACTTCTAGGACACCAGTCTGATTCCTGCTCCTCTAAAGCTAAGTTTCTGTTTTGCCTGTTAGCTTTTTGCTTTGTTTTTTGTTTTCCTTGCTTTTCAGTATTCTGCCATTCCCTGCTGGGGTGAGCTGAATCTCCTTTTGCCTGTAGCTCTGTCTTCAGTATATTCCTGAGTACTGACATAGCTTTTTTGAAGCCTAGCGTCTTCAGGGCCTTTTTCACTGTCAGTCTGTTGGCTCTGATTTTCATAGGGTTTTTCACGGATTACAGACAGCAGCCTTCCTGTCCTTTTCTATTTAGTTAGTTTGGGTCCCTCTTTGCTCAGTCTATCTTTCGGTCTGTGTTAGTATTTTCATCTTGCTTCACCGTCATTATATGTTGGGGGCTGCCTATTGCTTTGGGGTCTGCTCTGGGGCAGTTTAGATTTCCCCTTTCTTTCTTTAGGCCTATTTAATTCTCCGGCTGTGATCGAGGGGTCTAGGGCATCGTAGGAACCCCCCACGGCTACTGCTAGTTGTGTTGATAGGTTCAGGGGTCTGCAATCCGATAGCTGCCAACTTCTCTGGTTTTCTGGACTTAGCTAGCATTTCTGTTTTTGCCTCCTACGGTGACTCAATCATAACAGCCGGCGCAGAGAAGCTGCAGCGCCCAGCTCCCAGTGATCAATTGTACTGGCGTCTGTAGAGACGCCAGTACAATTGAAGCTCTGACCGCTGGGTCACAGCGACGTCAGCAGCGTGACCAGGTCATGTGATCACGCTGCTGATGTCACTCCCCAGCACCCAGAGCGAACGCTGGTGGTATGTGTGCTCCACTGTGGAGCTGAAGAACCATCGAAGATGGGAGATGGGGATAATGAGTGGGGATGGGGGTTAATGTGTGGGGGGATTTGGAGTGGGGATGAGGGTTAATGAGTGGGGGGATTTGGAGTGGGGATGGGGGTTAATGAGTGGGGGAATTTGGAGTGGGGATGGGGTTAATGTGTGGGGGGATTTGGTGTGGAGATGGGGGTTAATGTGTGGGGCTATTTTGAGTGGGGATGGGGGTTAATGTGTGGGGGGATATGGAGTGGAGGGTGCATAATGTGTGGAGGGATTTGGGAGTAGGGACGGGAGGTTATTGAGTGGGGATGGGGGATACTTAATGTGTGGGGGGATTTGGAGTGGGGATGGGGGTTATTTAATGTGTGTGAGGGATTTGAAGTGGGGATGGGGGTACTCAATGTGTTTGGGGGATTGGGGATGGGGGATTTAGAGAGGGATGGGGGGATTTAATGTGTGTGGGGAGATTTGAGGACACAAAATGAAGAGTATGTATGTATGAGGGCATGTATGAGGAAACAGTATGGGGGATGGGTGCAGACACAGTATGGTGAATGGGGATGGGTGCAGACAGTATGGGGAGCGAACAGGTAAATATGTGGACACAGTATGAGTAGCCATGGGAAAAATGTATGTGGACACAGTATGGGGAGTGAGGGTGATGGGATGTGTGCAGACACAGTATGGGGAGTCAGGGGTATGTGTGAGCAGACAGTATAGAGAGTGAGGGGGTAAATATATGAGGAGACAGTATGATGAACAGGTGGGATGCTAGAGGAGACAGTATGAGGAGGGAGGGGAATAGTGTGAGGCGACAGAATATTGCACATATTTTTATTCAGGAGAATTATAATGACACTTCTATCTTTAAGGGGAACGTGTGGAGAGTTGGTGCAGAAGACCGGAGAAGATGGAAGTCTGCAGAGACGGCTGTGGATGAGAAAACTCATCATGGGGTCTGGACAAGAAGAAGAAAAGGAGAACGGCTGCAGAGACGACGTCATCTATAAGGTACCTGGATGTAAATGTTATTTGTGATACGGACTTATTCTCATGTTTTTATTTATGTTAGGAACATTAAAGGGGTTGTTCAGGTTTGTGCTGAGTCTGCAGACATTCTATGTGACTGCAGACTTCTGAATTCTCACAGTGCTCACTGAATGCTGTTAGGATTGTCTCATGCCGGTAATTTACATACATGCGGTCACATGCTGACTAGACATGTGTGGCCTCACTCAATGAAAATGAACGGAGCGAGGCCGGGCACGTCTAGTCGAATGTGGCCAGAAGTATAGAAATCACATACATGTGCTGATATATGACCGTGTACTCTTACGACCGGTAAGGGAGAATCCTAAAAGTGTGCAGTGCATTAGTTGTGAGAATTCAGAAGCTGCAATGTCAGGATTCAGCTTTGCAGGTTCCAGTAGTCATCACATGGACATTTCACTCATATGCGATTTTCATACTTAAGGTCCTGTGACAACGAGCTTCTCTTCTGAACCGAATTTTTGCCCCGGGTGCAGGAAAGCCTAGATACGCCTCTGGCTTCCGGCATCATTTGATTCGTCAGAGCTGGCTTGACTTCATCTTTGCATCACATTACACAGGACAGCCGTCTACCATTTTTCTACTGCATTTTTAATTCTGAAGCTCACATCTTCCTTCCCTCCCAGCTGGTTTAGTGTCTGCACTAGGCAACTATTCAGCTTTAAAACCTTGAGCTAAATCATATTTGCTACTACTAGCACAGAACAGTAGTCATTATTATGCCAGCGCCTTCTTAATTCTGTAGCTTGCATCTCCCTTCATTCCCTGCTGGTTCTGTATCTGAGCAAAATCATGACTTAATTATGGGAAAAACAGACTTTACAGCAGACATTATATATTAGTTTGACACTGAAAAAGTGAATCTTCTGGATTCTTCTTATAGCCGTTTACAATCTTATTTATGTGTTGCAGTAGAGAACGGGTGTGTAATTTGGATGGATATGAAAACTGTCTGTGGGAACACGATCTTTGACCGATAATGTAGGGTGTTCTACATCGCGGCGAATATGAGTGCACGCAGCAGCCTGTGATTATACCACTTTGGCTTTTCTGGCAGTAAATACATATTAATTATCTGCTTATGTGAGCACAATAGTACCCGAGTCTGCTGCCAGCAGCTGCCAATTGCCAGCCTGGATGTGTGATACACATTCTCATACATCAGTCTTACAAAAACACTTGCTGCATAAGTCGCTATTTTGCCAGCGCCTTTGTGGACTTATAACTTACACCCTACTCTGCTGATTTAGTGTCTGCAAAATTCAGCTTGTGCTAAATCCAGTCTTGTGCTTCAGGCACAGAGATGCAATCACGAATTTGTCAGCGCCTTCTTCAGAAGCTCTCATTTCCCTTCAACAATCCCTGATGGTTCAGTGTCTGTAAGGGAAATGGATTTGATATGACTAGTGTAATAAGCCCTAATGTAATGGGGCTTGTACTGGGGCTATTTTATCTCGGCGATCAAAAGTGTTAGGCTATGTGCCCACGTTGCAGAAATGCTGCAGAATTGTCCGCAGCATTTCCGCAACTCCCCGCCGTGGGTAAAACGCATGCAGAATTCGCATGTGTTTTCCTGCAAAACACAAGCGTTTTGCAAGCATTTTTAGCTTGCAGAATGCTTGTGCTTTTCCAAGCGATTTGAAGCATCGCTTGGAAAAGTGACTGACAGGTTGGTCACACTTGTCAAGCATAGTGCTTGACTAGTGTGACCAACTTTTTACTATGGATGCTGCCTATGCAGCATCAATAGTAAAAGAATGTTAAAAATAATAAAAAAATTAAAAATATGGAAATACTCACCTCCTGGCAGACCCCGATCTCATCGGCGATCCTGGTCCCCAGCGAGCCAGCGGCGCTGCCAGCAAATTCTGTTCCCAGGCGTGCATGGTGAAAATGACCTTTGTGACATAGCGGTCACGTGACCGCTACATCATCAGAGGTCATTCTCGCAAAGCACGCTTGGGAACAGAACTTTCCGGCAGCACCGCTGAGGACTCCGTGGACTGATAGAGGGTAAATATATCCCTATTTTTATTTTAATTCTATTTTTTACAGGAATATGGTACCCAGGGCATGAAGGTAAGTCTCCTCTCCTCCAGATCCTGGGTACCATCCGCACATGAGCATAGCCACATGCGTAAAGTGAGCATTTCAATGCAATCCTATGGCGGCAGAATCGCTGCGATTTCGCAAAATTAATCGACATGCTGTGGATTTTACCGCTATGCGATTCCGCAGTGGTAAAATCCGCAGCATTGGCACAGCAATTGCAGAATCCCATAGTATTACATGGGATGCGTTTAAAACAGCGTTGCCGCAGCGGCAAAAACGCGGCGGAATCGCTTAAAAAATGCAACGTGGGCATACAGCCTTAGAGAGCATGAGGCGCAGTGGTTCATGGCTGCTCATCTGGAAACCTTGAAATTCCCGTGCTCAAAACTAATGGGGGGTCTGAGCAGTAGGTCCCCCAGTGATCATACTGCTGGCTGTTGCTGTAAATTACTTAGAATGGATGTACCTAACACACAACATAGCTTTCTGGGTTTGGTTTTTAGGTTGGCAGTATTAGGCTATGTCCACACTCAGCGCTTTTGCTAAATTTTTTTCTGGAGGCAAAACTGCTCTATTGGACAAAAAATGTCGCATTCTATACTCATGTTTTCACAATGTTTTTGTTGCTTTTTTTACAGCTTTTTTTTAGCAGATTATGCATGTGCTTTGTCTACAATACATGTTTAATAGAGATAGTTTTATTCACCAAAAACCCTGCAGAACCTGTGTTTTGTTTTTGGCAGCATTTTTCACTTTCTCATTGCCTTCTATGGGTGAAAAAATGCTACAAAACACTGAAAGAATTGACATGCTGCAGAGTTCACAAACACTGCAGTTCTTGTACGCATGATATTTCTGAAATGTCATAGCTTTTGGGTGTAACTATAGAGGGCTGTAAAGGTTACTCAAGGATCCTTCCTAGGTCCTCTCCTCTTCTTATAAACTGCCCCTATTGGACAAACCATCAGCAGATTTGGTTTCCAGTACCATCTCTATGCTGCTGACCCCCAATTATGCACCAAAGTTTCCTGACATCACCCCCACTTTAATACAAAATATCAGGTATTGTCTGTAAACTGTCACTAATGTAATGTCCTCCCTCTATCTGAAACTGAATCTCTCCAAAACGGAATTTCTCATTTCCTCCCTATACTAACCTACCTACATAGCTCCCAACCATCCTGGATCTGGCGGGACAGTCCTGTTTTTGACTGCCTGTCCCGCTGTCCCGGGTGGGAGCTTATTTTTCCTGCACTGCACTGATAAGCCGCACGCCCCCCCATACACCGACCCCATCCTCGCCTGTCCAGAGACACACCGCAGCCCCTCACAGCCTGCGATGATGTCGCTAGGTTGTTCTCTTCTGTGCGCACAGGACCTGTGATGAGGTCACAGGAGCGGAGGAGTCAGGGGTCACATGATCAGAAGCTGGTGTATGCAGGACTCTGCTGTGCTGGATTGGGGAAGTTTAAGTGTGGGGTCAGGAGGGGTTTACAGGGTGGATGTAGCAGAGCTGTGTGTGTACAAGGTGGACGGAGTGGAGATGTGTGTGTACGAGGTGTACGGAGCGGAGCCACGTGTGTGTGTATGAGGCGTATGGAGCGAAGCTGTGTGTGTACAAGGTGTACGGAGCGGAGCTGCGTGTGTGTCCGGGGTGTGAGGAGTGAAGTCGTGTGTGTGTACGAGGTGTACGGAGCGGAAATGTGTGTGTACGAGGTGTACAGAGCGGAGCCACGTATGTATGAGGTGTACAGAGCGGAGATGTGTACGGAGCGGAGCCGTGTGTGTGTATGAGGTGTACTGAGCGTAGCTGCGTGTGTATGAGGTGTATGGAGTTGAGATGTGTATAGAGCGAAGCCGTGTGTGTGTACGAGGTGTATGGAGCAGAGCTGCATGTGTATGAGGTGTACGGAGCGGAGATGTGTGCGGAGTGGAGCCGTGTGTGTATGAGGTGTACGGAGTGGAGCCGCGTGTGTACGAGGTGTACAGAGCAGAGCCACTTGTGTACGAGGTGTACGGAGCGGAGATGTGTGTGAGGTGTACACAGCGGAGCCGTGTGTGTACGAGGTGTATGGAGCGGAGCCCTGTGTGTACAAAGTGTACGGAGCAGAGCCGTGTGTTTACGAAATGGAGCAGAGCCGTATGTGTACGGGGTGTACGGAGTGGAGCCGCGTGTGTACGAGGTGTATGGAGAAGAACCACATGTGTATGAGGTGTATGGAGCAAAGCTGCATGTGTACAAGGTGCACGGAGTGGAGCAATGTGTGTACATTCTTTCTCTCTCTGTTCTTTCTTTCTCCTCTTTCGTTCTCTCTCCCTCTGTTCTTTCTCCCTCTCTGTTCTTTCTTTCTTTCCCCTCTTTTTTTTCTCTCTCATTCTGATCTTTTTTTCGGTCCCCTCTTTTTTTCTCTCTCTGTTCTTTCTCTTTCTCTTTCTTTCTCGGTCTTTTCTTTCTCTCGCTCTCTGTTCTTTCTCTCTCTGTTCTTTCTTTCTCCTTTCTCTCTCTGTTCTTTTTTCTTCTCTCTCTCTTCTTTCTTTCTTTCCCCTCTTTCTTTCTCTCTCTGTTCTTTCTCTCTCTCTGTTCTTTCTTTCACATCTTACTTTCTCTCTATCTGTTCTTTCTTTCCCCTTTCTTTCTCTCTCTGTTCTTTCTTTCCCCTCTTTCTTTCTCTCTCCCTCTGAGTTCTTTCCCCTCTTTCTTTTTTCTCTCTCTGTTCTTTTTTCTGTCCTCTCTTTCTTTCTCTCTCTGTTCTTTCTTTCTCTCTATCTCTCTGTTTTTTCTCTGTTCTTTCTTTCTCTCTGTTCTTTCCCTTCTTTTTTCTCTCTTTCTGTTCTTTCTGTCTCTCTCGCCTTTCTTTCTCTCTCTGCTCTTTCTTTCTTTCCCCCTCTTTCTTTCTCTCTCTGTTCTTTCTTTCTTTCCCCCTCTTTCTTTCTCTCTCTGTTCTTTCTTTTTCTTTCTCTCTCTGTTCTTTCTTTTCCATCTTTCTTTCTCTCTGTTCTTTCTTTCTCCTCTTTCTTTCTCTTTCTGTTCTTTCTTTCCCCTCTTTCCTTTTTTCTCTCTCTGTTACTTATTTTTTCCCCTTTTTCTTTCTCTCTCCCTCTGTTCTTTTTTCCCCTCTTTCTTTTTTTTCTCTCTCTCTGTTCTTTTTTTCTGTCCACTCTCTCTTTCTATCTCTGTTCTTTTTCTTTTTCTCTCTGTTTCTTTCTTTCTTTCCCCTTTCTTTCTCTCTCCCTCTCTGTTCTTTTTCTTTCCCCTCTTTCTTTTTTTCTCTCTCCTTCTGTTCTTTTTTTCGGCCCCCTCTTTTTTTCTCTCAGTTCTTTCTTTCTTTCTCTTTTTGTTTCCTTCTTTCTTTCTTGCTCTTTTCTTTCTCTCTCTATGTTCTTTCTTTCCCCTCTTTCTTTCTCTCTGTTTTCTTTCCCCTCGTTTTTTCTCTCTCTGTTCTTTCTTTCCCCTTTTTCTTTCTCTCTCCCTCTCTGTTCTTTTTTCCCCTCTTTCTTTTTTTTTTCTCTCTCTCTGTTCTTTTTTTCTGCCCACTCTCTCTTTCTATCTCTGTTCTTTTTCTTTTTCTCTCTCTGTTTCTTTCTTTCTTTCCCCTTTCTTTCTCTCTCCCTCTCTGTTCTTTTTCTTTCCCCTCTTTCTTTTTTTCTCTCTCATTCTGTTCTTTTTTTCGGCCCCCTCTTTTTTTCTCTCTGTTCTTTCTTTCTTTCTCTTTCTGTTTCTTTCTTTCTTTCTTGCTCTTTTCTTTCTCTCTATGTTCTTTCTTTCCCCTCTTTCTTTCTCTCTGTTTTCTTTCCCCTCATTTTTTCTCTCTCTGTTCTTTCTCTCTCTCTGTTCTTTCTTTCACATCTTACTTTCTCTCTATCTGTTCTTTCCCCTCTTTCTTTCTCTCTCTCTTCTTTCTTCCCCTCTTTCTTTCTCTCTCTGTTCTTTCTTTCCCCTCTTTCTTTCTCTCTCCCTCTCTGTTCTTTCTTTCCCCTCTTTCTTTTTTTCACTCTGTTCTTATTTCTATTGCCTCTTTCTTTCTCTCTGTTCTTTCTTTCTTTCTCTCTGTTCTTTCTTTCTCTGTTCTTTCTTTCCCCTCTTTCTCTCTGTTCTTTCTTTCTCTCTCTGTTCTTTCTTTTTTCATCTTTATTTCTCTCTATGTTCTCTCTTTCCTTTCTTTCTCTTTCTGTTCTTTCCCCTCTTTTTTCTCTCTCTGTTATTTATTTTTCCCCTCTTTCTTTCTCTCTCCCTCTCTTTTCTTTTTTTCCCCTCTTTCTTTTTTTCTCTCTCTGTTCTTTTTCCTGTCCACTCTTTCTTTCTATCTCTGTTCTTTTTCTTTCCTTCCCTCTCTGTTTTTCTTTCCCCTCTTTTTTTCTCTCTCCCTCCCAGTTCTTTCTCCCTCTCTGTTCTTTCTGTTCCCTCTTTCTTTTTTTCTCACTCATTCTGTTCTTTTTTTCTGTCTCCTCTTTTTTTCTCTCTCTATTCTTTCTTTCTCTTTCTGTTTCTTTCTTTCTCTCTTCTTTCTGTCTCTGTTCTTTCATTCTTTCCCCTCTTTCTTGCTTTCTCTGTTCTTTCCTTCCCCTCTTTTTCTCTCTGTTCTTTTTTCTTCTATCTGTTCTTTCTTTCCCCTCTTTCTTTCTCTCTCTGTTCTTTCTCTCTCTCTCTGTTCTTTCTTTCCCCTCTTTCTTTCTCTCTCTGTTCTTTCTCTCTCTCTCTGTTCTTTCTTTCACATCTTACTTTCTCTCTCTCTATCTGTTCTTTCTTTCCCCTCTTTCTTTTTTTCTCTGTTCTTTTTTCTGTCCCTTCTTTCTTTCTCTCTCTGAATATTTTTCTCTCTCTGTTCTCTTTCCCATCTTTCTTTCTATCTCTCTGTTCTTTCTTTCTTTCTTTCTTTCTTTCTCTCTGTTCTTTCTTTCTTTCTTTCCCTTCTTTCTTTCTCTCTCTCTGTTCTTTATTTCCCCTCTTTCTCTCTCCCTCTCTGTCCTTTCTTTCTTTCCCTCTCACTCTGTTCTTTTTTTCGGTCCCCTCTTTTTTTCTCTCTCTGTTCTTTCTTTCTGTTTCTTTCGCTCTCCTTTCTCTCTCTGTTCTTTCTTTCTTTCCCCTTTCTTTCTCACTCTGTTCTTTTTTCTTATCTCTCTCTATTCTTTCTTCCTTTCTCCTCTTCCTTTCTCTCTCTGTTCTTTCTTTTTTTCTCTCTCTGTTCTTTCTTTTCCTCAGTACCAGTCAGTGTGCCCACAGTACCAGCCACTGTGCCCTCAGCATCAATGTAATCAGCTGTGCTAAATGGGTGTTGACGGGGCATGGACATGGGTGTGACTAGTTGTAAAATGGGTGTGGACGGGGCATGGCCTAAAATTTGCCATGGCTCCGCTTCCTACAGGAAGAAATGGCAGTGGAGCAGAGCTGCAGAGATCTGTCCTCTGCTTCCTGCCCTGCGCTTTCTGTCTGAAACAAGCGCATGGGTGGATGATGTCAGCAAGCAGCAGTGCGCTCACCTGTGTCAGAGAGAAAGCTGCCAGTGACGATGATGCTGTGAGAAAGGACAGAGAGGTTAGTGGTGTCAGAGGTGTATCTAGGCTCTCTGGAACCTGGGGCAAGGATTTAGTTTGGCGCCCCTCCTCCCCCCAAGCACACATGCGATTTGCACACTTAGTCATGTACCGACGAGCTGCTCTACCTAATGCTCTCAATGTTCAGTCAAAACCAGAGAGAAGCAGGAAGAGAAGCTCGTCGTCACAGGACCATAATTATGAGAGTCACATATGTGTGAAGTGTCCATGTGATGACTACTGGAACCTGCAGAGCTGAATCCTGACATTGCAGGCTTCTGAATTCTCACAAAGAATGCACTGGACACATTTAGGATTCTCCGTTTCCAGTGGTAAGAATACACGGTCATGTCAGCACAAGCACTGGCCACATTCTGACCAGACGTGCCCGTCCTCGCTCCGTTCATTTTCATTGAGTGAGGCCACACATGTCTAGTCAGTATGCGACTGCATGTATGTAAATTACCAACACGAGAGAATCCTTACAGCGTTCAGTGAGCACTGTGAGAATTCAGAAGTCTGCAGTCACATAGAATGACTGCAGACTCATCACAAACCTGGACAACCCCTTTAATGCTCCTAACATAAATAAAAACATGAGAATAAATCAGTTTCTCAAATAATATTTACATCCAGGTACCTTATAGATGTCATTGTCTCTGGAGTCGTTCTCCTTTTCTTCATCTTGTCCAGACCCCATAATGAGTTTTCTCATCCACAGCCGTCTCTGCAGACTCCCATCTTCTCTGGTCTTCTGCAGCAAATCTCCCCATGATGCCCTTAAAGATAGAAATGTCATTATAATGGTCCTGAATAAAAATATCTGCCCTATGCTGAGCCCCTGAATAAATAATTGCTCCTCACTATATTGTCTGCACAAAATATGACCCCACACTGTCCCTCTTTTGGTACATGTACCTCTCCTTTCCAGACTGGGATACCTTTTAACACTGTATTCTCACACTGTATCCTCCCAATAGGGCTCAATCTCTATACTGTACCTTTTCATCATACTCCCCCTCCTTGGCATACTGTGTCCTCCTGGCTGTACCCTTACACTGTCCCCCATGCTACGCCCCCACTACTCAGTCTCTATTCTGTGTCCACTCACTTTTCTCCCCCATACTGTCTCAAACTATTCCCCTCCCTCCTCATACTGTCTCCTTTCACATCCCTCCTGTTCACCATACTGTCTCATATATTTACCCCCTCAGTCTCTATACTACCTGCTCACACATACCCCTGACTCCCCATACTGTGTCTGAACACATCCCATCACCCTCACTGCTCATACTGTGTCCACATACATTTTTCCCATCGCTACTCATACTGTGTCCATATACATTCACCCGTTCGTTCCCCATACTATCTGCACCCATCCCCCCAGTCACCATACTGTGTGTGCACCCATCCCCATACTGTTCCCTCATATATGCCCTCATATATACATGCTCCTCATTTTGTGTCCTCAAATCTCCCCACACACATTAAATCCCCCATCTCCACTCCAAATCTCCACAAACACACATTAAATCCCCCATCCCCACTCCAAATCTCCCCACACACATTTAATCCCCCCATCCCCACTCCAAATCCCCCCATACACATTAAATCCCTCCCATCCCCACTTCAAATCCCTCCACACACATTAAATCCCCCCATCCCCACTCCAAATCTCCCCACACATTAAATAACCCCCATCCCCACTCCAAATCTCCTCATGCATTAAATAACCCCCATCCCCACTCCAAATCCCCCCACACATTAAGTACCCCCTTAATCTTCGATGGTTTCTTCAGCTCCAGAGTGGAGCACTTACCACCGATGCTCTTCGCATTTCTGGGCACTAGCGAGTGACATCAGTAGCATGAGCCACATGTGGTGATCACGCTGCTGGCGTCGCTCTGACCCGGAGGCCAGAGCTTCAATTGTACTCGCGTCTGTAAGACGTGACTACAATTGATCACTGGGAGCCTGCAAGCTGCAGCTTCTCTGTGCCGGCTGTCAACTTGACAGCTGACACAGAGAACGGCCGACTCCCAGTCTGGGGGGCTGCAGAATGCAGCCGACGGGGAGACACTGCGGACCTCCGCATTAGGCGGCTCGACTGCGCCCCCCTGCCGGCTGCGCCTGGGGAACATGCCCCGGTTGCTCCTCCTAGATACGCCTCTGGTGGTGTTGGTGTTTTGTTTTTTTTAACAATACACTGTAGATAGGTCCAGGACATTCAGGGGTGGTGGGGGAGTAGAGAACAATGATTTTGATGGTTGAGAGGACAATAATAGATGTGGGAGAGAATTCAATGATGGAGATGAGGAGAAGGCAATGATGGAGGTGGGGTAGAGGACAATGATGGAAGTAGGGGAGAGGGCAGTGAAGCAGGTGAGGGAGAAGAATGATTGGGTTGGTGGAGAGGATAATGATAAGGTGGGAGGCGAGGGCAATGATGGAGGTGGGGGAGTACAATGATTGGGGTGGTGGAGACAACAATGATGAAGGTGGGGGAGAGGGCAATAATGTAGGTGGCAGATGACAATGATAGTGGTGGTGGCGATGACAATGATGAAGGTAAGTGAGAGGGAAATTATGATGTGGGAGAGGGCAGTGATGTCGATTGTTGAGAACAACGATGGAAGTGTTGGAGAGGACAATGATAGTGGGGGAGAACAATGATGTGGGTGGTGGAAAGGACAATCATGGAGGTGGGTGGAGGACAATGATGGAGGTAGTGGAGAGGGAAATAATGGAGGTGGGGGAGAGGGCAATTATGTGGGTGGGGGAGGACAATGATGAAGGTGGGGGACAACAATGGAGTTGGAGAGGACAATGGAGGTGGGGGAGAACAGTGATGGAGGTGGAGGAGAGGGCAATGATGGAGGTGGAGGAAGTACAATGATGGAGGAGGGGGACGTTGGCTATAGATATAAAATGAATTGGGTAGTGGTGAGGGTGCTAAATCCTGATAATTCACAGTCCCTTAGTATAAGTGTACTCCCTTATTAATGGGGCCATCATACTATATACTGTATATGGAGAGAACTTGGGTAATCATACTATATATATGGGGAAACTGGGGCCATCATAATATACTGTATACAGCATAGGGGGAGAACAGAGGCCATCATACTATATATATGGGGAGAACTAGGGCCATCATACTATATATATGGGGAGAACTGGGGCCATCATACTATGTACATGGGGAGAAATGGTGCCATCATACTATATATATGGGGAGGGAGAACTGGGGCCATCATACTATATACATGGGGAGAAATGGGGCCATCATACTATATATATGGAGAGAACTGAGGCCTTTATACTATATACAGCTCTGGCAAAAATTAAGAGACCACTGCACAGTTTTCTAAAAATCAGCTTCTCTTCATGTCTGACGGCCATTCCATTCCATTGTCAGTTGAATTCCAACCAGAGTACACCTAATTTTACTTAATGTGCTTCTGATTAGGTGATCACCTGAACCAAATCTTATTTAATGAAGGAAAGTATAAAAAATCCTGCTGTGATGTTCACAAACTTCTTGCAATAGGACAAGTTGGATGGCAAAACAAGTGCTAGTAATATCTCTAAAGTAATAGGATTGAAAAAAATAACTTTTAACCATGCCAAAGGAATTGAAAAGAAAAGTCTTGCGTAAGGAAAAGAAGGGCTAAATTCTAGCTTTACTAGCAGAGGGATACAGTGAGCGTCATGTTGCCTCCATTCTTAAAATTTCTAAGACGGGAGACCATTACAACAAGGTCAAGGAGCAGACATTGGGGACAACGAAGCTACAGACCGGCAGAGGGCGAAAACGACTCTCCACTGACCGGGATGACCGTCATCTTATTCGAATGTCACTCAACAACCGCAGGATGACATCAAGTGACCTACAAAAGGAATGGCAAATGACAGCTGGGGTGAAGTGCACGGCAAGAACAGTTCATAACAGGCTGCTAGAGGCATGGCTCAAGTCCTGTAAAGCTAGAAAAAAGCTTTTCATCCAATGAGAAGCAAAGGAGAGCCAGGCTGAAGTTTGCCAAAAACCATAAGGATTGGACCATAGAGGACTGGAGTGAGTTTAATTTTCAGCTTTGCCCAACACCTGGTCATCTAATGGTTAGACGGAGACCTGGAAAGGCGTACAAGAAACACTGTCTTGCACCCACGGTGAAATTTGGAGGAGGATCGGTGATGATCTGGGGATGCTTCAGCAAGGCTGGAATTGGACAGGTTATTCTTTGCGAAGGACGTATGAATCAAGCCGCATACAAGGTTATCCTGGAAAAACGATTGATTCGTTCTGCTCAGGTAATGTTCCCCAACTCTGAGGACTGTTTTTTTTCCAGCAGGACAATGCGCCATGTCACACAGCTAGGTCAATCAATGTGTGGATGAAGGACCATCACATCAAATCCCTGTCATGGCCAGCTCAATTTCCAGACCTGTACCCCATTGAAAACCTCTGGAATGTAATCAAGAGGAAGATGAATAGTCACAAGCCATAAAAAAAAGAACTTACATTTTTGTACCAGGAGTGGCATAAGGTCACCCAGAAGCTGTGTGAAAGACGGGTGGAAAGCATGCCAAGACGCATGAAAGCTGTGATTAAAAATCATGGTTATTCCACAAAATATTGATTTCTGAACTCTTCCTGAGTTAAATACTAATGGTATTGTTGTTTCTAAATTATTATGAACTTCATTATTTGAGGTCTGCAAGCACTGCATTTTTTTGTTATTTTGACCATTTCTCATTTTCTGAAAAGAAAAAAAATTATTGCTTGTAAATTCAAAGACATGTTGTGAGTAGTTTATAGAATAAAAGAACAATTTACATTTTACTCAAAAATATACCTATAAAGAGAAAAATCCGACAAACTGAAAATTTTAATCTCATGGTCCTTTTTCTTATAGGCGAGAAGTCACTTCGATACTTAGTTCCATGTATTTCGTATTGGTGGGTACCATATGAAATGAAGTAAAAAAAAAAAATGGTAAGAAATGTGAAGTAAAATCATTACCGTATTTTTATTAGGTAACATTAAAATATGAAACAAGCTTAAATAGATAGGGCAATAAGCCTCCAAATGAAAGGGATGATCCGCAGCAGAAAACAACGTATATATTATATATTAGAAGCAATTGAATAGATAAACCTTGAGGGTTATGATAGTATAAATTAAAAATCTCCACATATATGCTGAGGTCAGCCTGCCAGACAAGACCACTTGGCAAAGACATTAATATGCAATTGTTTGCTACTACCAAGATTTGGAAAAAGCAATATTAAATGCTGGGCGGGAGAGGAGGGGATAAGAATTGAAAATACAAAAGTGCTTACCAATGTTGGTGGCAAGGGTTTATCAGATAAGTACACTAAAGAATTTTAACTGCTGATAGGTGGATGCTGAAAATGGTGCTGCAGAGCAATGCCCTCACACGGGATTGCCTAAGGAGGGTGCATTATACTATAGAGTCTGCCTATTGGAGGGTGCATTATACTATAGAGTCTGCCTATGGAGGGTGCATTATACTATAGAGTCTGCCTATGGGGGGTTCATTATACTATAGAGTCTTCCTGTGGGGGAGGGATGTATTATACTATAGAATCTGCCTATGTGGGTGCATTATGCTTTAGAGTCTGCCTAAGGGGGTGCATTATACTATAGAGTCTGCCTATGGGGAGTGCATTATGCTAAATAGAGTCTGCCTATGGGGAGTGCATTATACTATATAGAGTCTGCCTATGGGGGGGTGCATTATACTATAGTCTGCCTTGGGGGAGTGCATTATACAATATAGAGTCTGCCTATGGGGAGTGCATTATACTAAATAGAGTCTGCCTAAGGGGAGAGCATTATGCTATATAAAGTCTGCCCATGGGGAATGCATTATACTATATGGAGGCCTATGGGAAGTACATTATGCAATAGAGGCCTACAAGGAGTTTATTATACTATATTGAGATATATCTGGTGCATTATATTATATGGAGGCTATCTAGGGGCCATCATACAGTGTAGAGTTTACAGTGAGGGAGCCATCATACAGTTTTTGAGCCATTGGGGCTATTAAGCGGCTCAGTATTGGGGTATCAGGTGCAGTAATAGGGACACATATGGCAGCAGCTGCTCAGTATTGGGGTATCAGCAGGATGAGAAGTTTGTTCAGGTTGGGAATAGATGGTGATGCCGGGCTGGAAGTATGAGAAGTGAAATGTGTCTTTGTTGTAATCTCTGCAGCTGAGTACTGTCTGGAAGAAGTTGTCATGTCGGTCTGTGCCAGATGGAGCTGTAAGTCATTATCTGTAAACTAGATGGTGGCCCGATTCTAACGCATCGGGTATTCTAGAATATGTATGCAGTTTATTTTTGAAGATTTAATAATAATGAAATAATGTACCCCCCAATCCTGATATGTATGGTTCTCTCACCCCCAATCCTGATATGTTTGGTTCTCTCACCCCCAATCCTGATATGCATGATACCCCTAAACCCCCTATCCTGGTATGCATGGTCCCCTGACCCCCAATCCTGGAATGCATGATCCTCTCACCCCCCAATCCTGGTATGCATGGTCCTCTCACCTCTCTTTCCTGGTATGCATTGTCCTCTTACTCCCCTTTCGGGGTATGCATGGTCCCCTCACCCCCCAATCCTGGAATGCATGGTCCTCTCACCCCCCAATCCGGGTATGCATGGTCCTCTCACCCCTCTTTCCTGGTATGCATGGTCCTCTTACCCTCTTTCGGGGTATGCATGGTCCCCTCACCCCCCAATCCTGGTATGCATGGTCCTCTCACCCCCCAATCCTGGTATGCATGGTCCCCTCACCCCCCTTTGCTGGTATGCATGATCCTCTCACACCCCAAACCTGGTATGTATGCTCACCGTCACCCCCCTTTCATGGTATGCATGGTCCCCTCACCCCCCCAATCCTGGTATGCATGGTATCCTCACCCCCCTTTCCTGGTATGCATGGTCACCTCACCCTCTTTCGTGATATGCAAGGTGCCCTCACCCCCCAATCCTGATATGCATGGTCCTCTTACCCCCCTTTCGGGGTATGCATGGTCCCCTCACCCCCCAGTCCTGGTATGCATGGTCCTCTCACCTCCCCAATCCTGATATGCATGGTGCCCTCACCCCCCTATCCTGGTATGCAGGGTCCCCTCACCCCCCTTTCTTGGTATGCATGGTCCCCTCACCCCCCTTTGTATGCATTGTCCTCTCACACCCCAATCCTGGAATGTATGCTCAGCATCACCCCCCTATCCTGGTATGCATGGTCCTCTCACCCCCCAATCCTGGTATGCATGGTCCCCTCACCCCCCTTTCCTGGTATGCATGGTCCCCTCACCCCCCAATCCTGGTATGCATGGTCCCCTCACCCCCCTTTCCTGGTATGCATGGTTCCCTCACCCCCCAATCCTGGTATGCATGGTCCCCTCACCCCTCAATCCTGGTATGCATGGTCTCCTCACCCCCCTTTCCTGGTATGCATAGTCCCCTCACCCCCCTCCTGGTATGCATGGTCCCCTCACCCCCCATTCCTGGTATGCATGGTCCCCTCACCCCCCTTTCCTGGTATGCATGGTCCCCTCACTCCCCTTTCCGTGTAACCGCGAACAATCAGCGTCGCGGCCCTCTGTCTGTGACCAATCAGCCATGCGGCCCTGTAGCCGCGAACAATCACTGCCGCGGTCCTCTAGCATGTAAAAAAATAATATTACAAAATAAAAAAAAGTTATTCTCACCTTCCGACAGCCTCCTGTCTTCTTTCCACGCGCCCGGCCTCGCGTTCCCAGTAATGCTTTGCGGCTTAGACCGCTGATGACGTCGGTCTTCTTTCTCGCTCTCGCGAGAGTGACGTCGGTCTTCTTTCTTGCTCACGCGAGAGTGACGTCATCAGCGGTCTAAGCCGCAAAACATTACTGGGAACGCGAGGCCGGGCGCGTGGAAAGAAGACAGGAGGCCGTCGGAAGGTGAGAATAACCTTTTTTAAATTTTGAGCGCTGCACCCGACTGCGCCTGCCGCTGATTGGGCGGCAGGCGCAGCTTACCGTTACAAACAGCTGCGCCTGTCGCTGATTGGTTGCGGCCTGGCGGGGGCCTGGCGGCCGCGACCCGTGGTTTCAGTTACAGACAGACATGATAAGACGATTATATATATATATACAGTGGGGCAAAAAAGTATTTAGTCAGTCAGCAATAGTGCAAGTTCCACCACTTAAAAAGATGAGAGGCGTATGTAATTTACATCATAGGTAGACCTCAACTATGGGAGACAAACTGAGAAAAAAAAATCCAGAAAATCACATTGTCTGTTTTTTTTTCATTTTATTTGCATATTATGGTGGAAAATAAGTATTTGGTCAGAAACAAAATTTCATCTCAATACTTTGTGATATATCCTTTGTTGGCAATGACAGAGGTCAAACGTTTTCTGTATGTCTTCACAAGGTTGCCACACACTGTTGTTGGTATGTTGGCCCATTCCTCCATGCAGATCTCCTCTAGAGCAGTGATGTTTTTGGCTTTTCGCTTGGCAACACGGACTTTCAACTCCCTCCAAAGGTTTTCTATAGGGTTGAGATCTGGAGACTGGCTAGGCCACTACAGGACCTTGAAATGCTTCTTACGAAGCCACTCCTTCATTGCCCTGGCGGTGTGCTTTGGATCATTGTCATGTTGAAAGACCCAGCCACGTTTCATCTTCAATGCCCTTGCTGATGGAAGGAGGTTTGCACTCAAAATCTCACGATAAATGGCCCCATTCATTCTTTCATGTACCCGGATCAGTCGTCCTGGCCCCTTTGCAGAGAAACAGCCCCAAAGCATGATGTTTCCACCACCATGCTTTACAGTAGGTATGGTGTTTGATGGATGCAACTCAGTATTCTTTTTCCTCCAAACACGACAAGTTGTGTTTCTACCAAACAGTTCCAGTTTGGTTTCATCAGACCATAGGACATTCTCCCAAAACTCCTCTGGATCATCCAAATGCTCTCTAGCAAACTTCAGACGGGCCCGGACATGTACAGGCTTAAGCAGTGGGACATGTCTGGCACTGCAGGATCTGAGTCCATGGTGGCGTAGTGTGTTACTTATGGTAGGCCTTGTTACATTGGTCCCAGCTCTCTGCAGTTCATTCACTAGGTCCCCCCGTGTGGTTCTGGGATTTTTGCTCACCGTTCTTGTGATCATTCTGACCCCATGGGGTGGGATTTTGCGTGGAGCACCAGATCGAGGGAGATTATCAGTGCTCTTGTATGTCTTCCATTTTCTAATTATTGCTCCCACAGTTGATTTCTTCACTCCAAGCTGGTTGGCTATTGCAGATTCAGTCTTCCCAGCCTGGTGCAGGGCTACAATTTTGTTTCTGGTGTCCTTTGACAGCTCTTTGGTCTTGACCATAGTGGAGTTTGGAGTCAGACTGTTTGAGGGTGTGCACAGGTGTCTTTTTATACTGATAACAAGTTTAAACAGGTGCCATTACTACAGGTAATGAGTGGAGGAAAGAGGAGACTCTTAAAGAAGAAGTTACAGGTCTGTGAGAGCCAGAAATCTTGATTGCTTCTTTCTGACCAAATACTTATTTTCCACCATAATATGCAAATAAAATGAAAAAAAAACAGACAATGTGATCTTCTAGATTTTTTTTTCTCAGTTTGTCTCCCATAGTTGAGGTCTACCTATGATGTAAATTACAGACGCCTCTCATCTTTTTAAGTGGTGGAACTTGCACTATTGCTGACTGACTAAATATTTTTTTGCCCCACTGTATATACACTCACTGGCCACTTTATTAGGTACACCTGTCCAACTGTGTGTTAAGACTTAATTTCTAATCAGCCAATCACATGGCGGCAACTCAGTGCATTTAGGCATGTAGACATGGTCAAGACAATCTCCTGCAGTTCAAACCGAGCATCAGTATGGGGAAGAAAGGTGATTTGAGTGCCTTTGAACGTGGCATGATTGTTGGTGCCAGAAGGGCTGGTCTGAGTATTTCAGAAACTGCTGATCTACTGGGATTTTCACGCACAACCATCTCTAGGGTTTACAGAGAATGGTCCGAAAAAGAAAAAAAATCCAGTGAGCGGCAGTTCTGTGGCCGGAAATGCCTTGTTGATGCCAGAGGTCAGAGGAGAATGGGCATACTGGTTCGAGCTGATAGAAAGGCAACAGTGACTCAAATTGCCACCCGTTACAACCAAGGTAGGCAGAAGAGCATCTCTGAACGCACAGTGCGTCGAACTTTGAGGCAGATGGGCTACAGCAGCAGAAGACCACACTGGGTACCACTCCTCTCAGCTAAGAACAGGCATCTGATGGCTACTTTCAGCAGGATAATGCGCCATGTCATAAAGCTCGAATCATCTCAGATTGGTTTCTTGAACATGACAATGAGTTCACTGTACTCAAATGGCCTCCTCAGTCACCAGATCTCAATCCAATAGAGCATCTTTGGGATGTGGTGGAACGGGAGATTGGCATCAGGGATGTGCAGCCGACAAATCTGCGCCAACTGTGTGATGCCATCATGTCAATATGGTCCAAAATCTCTGAGGAATGCTTCCAGCACCTTGTTGAATCTCTGCCACGAAGAATTGAGGCAGTTCTGAAGGCAAAAGGGGGTCCAACCCGTTACTAGCATGGTGTACCTAATAAAGTGGCCAGTGAGTGTAGATGTACTGTAATCTCTTATATGTTCCGTAGGACTGGTATCTATCACTGACCATATGGTGGTAATATCAATGTTGGTTTTATATAGAGATTACTTTTAGCAGCAGCGCAGTCATCTGCTGAGGTTCTCCTCCACTATTAGAGTGCGTCACCATAGTTGTAATCAAGGTTACCTGGTTAGGGGCCCACTCAGAAGTTTTGCCCCCCTGAACCCTAGCTAAGCCTCTGTGCTCCATACAAAATACGCCCCATATAAAGCTCCATAAAGTTCAAGATGGGCCCCATAAGATGCGCCATACAAAATACGCCCCATATAATGCTCCATAAAATTCATGATGGGCCCCATAAGATCATGGGCGGACGTAACGCAGGTTCAACTGGTGCGGCTGCAGCGGGGCCCAGAGGCTCCAGGGCGGATAATGCATACCTCCCAACTGTCGCGGGCAGGAGCTTATTTTTCCCGCATTTCACTGAGCTGCCACGCCCCCCAATGCAGTGACCCCATCCTCGCCCTCCCAGAAAGACCAACTGGCCACTGTAGCCTCTCACAGATAAATCCCAGGAATGATGTCGCTGGGCTACTATGTGCTCACAGGACCTGTGATGAGGTCACAGGAGGGGAGGAGTCAGGGGTCACTCACACGATCAGGGTCCTCTGTCCTGTGACCTCATCACAGGTCCTGTACGCACAGCCCTCGATGTATGTATGCAGGACTCTGCTGTGCCGGTTGTCATGGTACTGGATGAGGGGAAGTTTCTGTGTGGGGTCAGGAGGGGTTTACCGGGTGGATGTAGCAGAGCCGCGTGTGTACGAGGTGTACGGAGCAGAGCCGCGTGTGTACGAGGTGTACGGAGCAGAGCCGCGCGTGTACGAGGTGTACAGAGCAGAGTCACACGTGTACGAGGTGTACAGAGCAGAGCTGCACGTGTGCAAGGTGTGCGGAGCCGCGCATGTACGAGGTGTATGGAGCGGAGCCGTGCGTGTACAAGGTGTACGGAGCAAAGCCGCGTGGGTACGGGTGGGTGGAGTGGAGCCGCGTGTGTATGAGGTGTACAGAGCGGAGCCGTGTGTGTGTACGGAGCGGAGCCACGTGTGTATGAGGTGTGCGGACCCGCTGTGTACGAGGTGTATGGAGTGGAGCCATGTGTGTACTGAGTGGAGCCGTGTGTGTGCAAGGTATACGGAGCGGAGCTTTGAGTGTACGAGGCATGCAAAGCGGAACCGTGTGTGTATGAGGTGTGCGGAGCCATGCGTGTACAAGGTGTACAAGGGGGAGCATTCATACCTCCCAACCGTCCCAGATCCAGTGGGACAGTCCCGATTTAGAGAGAGTCTGCCCCACTGCCCCGGCTGGGAGCTTACTTTTCCCATGGACACAGGAATACACGGCAGAGCACCGAGGAGCACTTTAAAATTCGCACGTGACTTTCCACCGGAAGTGACGTGCTAGAAGCTGACCGGAAATTAGGTAATTTTGGGAGGAGATTGTGACGGAAGCATGGAGACACTTCAAGAAATGCTTCAGATCCATTACCGTGTCCTCCTCTGACAGCACGGACAGCGGGATCGCCTTGGAATCAGGGATGCCGGCCATGTGAGCGGATCATGATATGTCCTGCACCGGGAGGCTCAGGTGGGCACTACAATGGGATCTGGGCTGCTATAGTATCTTTATAGAATCTTTCTTTCTTTCTCTCTCTGTTTCTTTCTCTCTGTTCTTTCTTTCCCCTTTCTTTCTCTCTCTGTTCTTTCTTTCTCTCTCTCCTTTCTTTCTCCTCTGTCTCTGTTCTTTCTTTCTTTTCCTCAGTCAGTGTGCCTACAGTACCAGCCACTGTGCCCATAATGCCAACCACTGTGTCCTCAGTACCAGTCAGTGTGATCAGCAGTGCTAAATGGGTGTGGTTGGGGCGTGGACATGGGTGTGGCTAGTTATGAAATGGGTGTGGTCGGAGCGTGGCGGCGCCAGCGCTTCCTGTCTCTGGCACAGAGAGCAGAGAAGGTGCGGGCGCCAGTGATGCTGCGGACAGGTGAGATGTGCTGTGTGTATATGTATGTGTGCATGTGTGTGTGTGTGTAGGTGGTGGAGAAGGCCATGATGGGGTGATGGGGAGAAGGCCATGATGGGGTGATGGGGAGAGGGCCATGATGGGGTGATGGGGAGAGGGCCATGATGGGGTGATGGGGAGAAAGCTGTGATGGGGAGAAGGCCAAGATGGGGAGAAGGCCATGATGGGGTCATAGGGGAGAAGGCAATGATGGAGGTGGTGGAAAGGGCAATGATGGGGTGGTGGGGGAAAAAGAAATGTGGGTGGTGGGGGGAATGCAATGATGGTGTTGGTGGAAAGGGCAATAATGGGGGTGGTGGAGGAGGAAATGATTGAGGTGGTGGAATGGGCAATGATGGGAGTTGTGGGGGAGAAAGCAAAGATAGTGGGCAATGATGGGGTGGGGGAGAGGACAATAATAGGATGTAGGTGGAGGAGGACAATGAGGGGTGTAGGGGATTGGGATGGGAGGAAGGGGGCCTTATAATAGCCTTAGGAACAGGGGGAGGTGGAGGAAGACATTATCGCTTATTATGTCTAACACAGTCCCTTAGCATATAGTGTACTCACTTATTATGTCTAACACAGTCCCTTAGTATATAGTGTACTCACTATGTCTAACACAGTCCCTTAGTATATAGTGTACTCACTTACTATGTCTAACACAGTCCTTTAGTATATAGTGTACGTACTTATTATGCATAACACAGTCCCTTAGCATATAGTGTACATACTTATGTATAACACAGTCCAGTCCCTTAGCATATACTATACATACTTATTATGTATAACAGTCCCTTAGCATATAGTGTACTCACTAATTCTGTATAACACCATCCTTACATAGTTTCCTCCTTTATTATGTATAACACACTGTCTCTTATTATGTACCATCCTCTCTAGTTATATATGGTGCCGTCCCTTATTATATAGCTTCCTCTGCTGTTATGTATAGTGCTGTCTCTTACATAGTGTATCCTTGTTAATTTTGTTATTCAAAGTGCCCTCTTTTATTACATAGTCCCCTCTCTTTTTAGATATAAAATGACTGCTGATTCAGGAGCCGGGGACCAGACTACCAGTCCATCAGCTCCTCCATTAGAAAGGAAGCTTTCCCATGCTCCATCAGCCATCACTGCATTATACAGCCAACAAGACAGGACGGTATGTAATAAAAAACAGGGCTCTATAAAATCCAATATGTAAGGGACGGTACTGTACATGACAAGTGAGGGCACTGTTTAAGGGACAGCAATATACATACCGTAATAAAGGAAACTATGTAATATATATACATGTATGTGTGTGTGGCTATATATATATATATATATATGTAGTTTTGTCACCATAATGGAAAGGTGGCCCAGACATATTTCTTGCACAGGGGCCCCAAGTGGTCAGTGTCCGCCCCTGCTGATAAGATGCTCCATAAAGCTCATGATGGGCCCCATAAGATGATCCATACAATATATGCCCTATAATGCTAGATAAAGTTCATGATGAGCCCTGTAAGATGCTCCATAAAGCTCATGATGGGCCCCATAAGATGCTCCATACAATATATGCCCCATATAATGCTCCATATAGTTCATGATGGGCCCATAAGATTTCCATATAATGCACAGTTTATGTTGATCTCCACATACCATATATTGCTGCTGCTGAAAGAAAAAGAAAAATGAAATACCTCTTGTCACTGACCGCTGTTCCTTAGTGTCGCCATCTATCTGCACTGACTGTTTATGCAGAAGTGCAGAGGGTGCACACTAAGCACGTCATCGTGCCCTCTGACCTGAACGTCACAGTCAGAGGACACTGAAGACATCACAGCGGTGGACCGGGGAGAGGTGAATATCGCAAGTACTGGGGGCCTGAGCAAATGGTGGCGAGGGCACCTGGCCCCCATAGCGCGCTGATGTCCCCGTCTGCTCAGGACCCCGGCACTTGCCCCAGTGCTAACGCCGACTGCCGGTCCTGTCAGCAGTCACCGGGAGACTGACAGAGGCTGCAGGTGCGTGCAGATAACCAGGAGAGACTGGGGAACACCCGTGCGGCAGCGGAGAACAAGTAAGTGGGACTGTGACTCGTGTATAAGCAGAAGGGGGTCTTTTTCAGCAAAAAAGTGCTGAAAACATCGGCTTATACATCAAAGCAACCTGGGCTTCCATAACACCTCAGTAGTGCCACAGACTGATCGCCTCCATGCCACGCCGCACTGATGCAGTAATTGATGCAAAAGGAGTCCCTGACCAAGTATTGAGTGCATTTACTGAGCATACATTTCAGTAGGCCAACATTTCGCATTTTAAAATCATTTTTCAAGCTGGTGTTATAAAGTATTCTAATTTACTGAGATAATGACTTTTGGATTTTCATTGGCTGTAAGCCATAATCATCAACATTAACAGAAATAAACACATGAAATAGATCACTCTGTAATGACTCTACATAATATATGAGTGTCACTTTTTGTATTGAAGAACTGAAATAAATTAACTTTTCGATGATATTCTAATTTTGTGAGATGCACCTGTATTAGTGAAACACATATGATGTATGGATGGTGGCGGAGGAGTGGGCTGTTTTTGGCGCACCCTTTGACTTATAATGGGCAAATCTGATCGGTGTGTAAGGCTGTGTTCACACACAGCGTTTTTTTTAGTGGTTTTTACCGCGGTTTTCAATATAAAACCGCTATAAAACCGCTAAAAATAAGCTTCCCAGTCAATTTTCCCAAATTTTTACCGTGAAAAAACCGCATCGCGGTAAAAAACGCAGCATGCTCATTAATTTTGCGGATTTTCCACGGTTTTGGCTTCTTCGATGCGGTTTGAAACCACTGAGGAAAAAAACGCATCAAAAACGAGCAAAAAACGCGCAAAAACCGCCGTGGAAAAATAGGTGCGGTTTCTGGGAAGGGATTCAGGTTTTTGAGCAGAAATTTTCTGCAACGTATGCACTGAGCCTTACTGTCCATGAGGCAATTAAATGGCGCCACACTGTGATCTGCAAGATACCTGGGGAAAGAAAGTAGCAAAACAAATTCAACTGGTTTTGATTTTTGTTACTTGCCCTGGTCATTGCACCCCATACACTCAAGGCTTGCTACCTCCAGTAGGGCAGCGCTCCATGCTTGATTGCTGCTCTTATGTTCTGTGCATCAGATAACTTCTGCAGGATGATGGGTATTGTAGTCTCTGCGTCTGTATGACAATCCTCCGTGATGGTGATTCTTTACCCCATGGTAAATGATCCCCGCGTGCCCGTTTGCACCAATTACCTGACCTCCCTAGAGGTGAGGTGACGATGGATGGCCGGCATCCATTTAGACCCGAAATTCTTTTTATTCTTTAATGTTTTTCACAAGAAAGTGGCAGAAAGAATGGGGCACACCTTTCTTGTTAAAAACATTTAATAAAAAAAATCTGGCATAAAGCGATGACCAGAGCGTCGAAAGTAGTCACAAAAATGGTCTGACGTCCCCTCGAAGCATCTGCACCTGTTGCTGAAAGGGTTAAAATGCGCCAGAACTGACCTCCCTGGGCACAAGATGGGTCAGATCCCGCAGGTTAACTCCTTCGCTGCTGGATGGTGATGTGATCCGTCTGGATGTCAGGCTGCGATATATGCGGACCTCGGCCACCCACCCTCTGTTCTATATGTCAGGTGCCATGTACACACACTGCTGCTGCTGCATACAGATGGCAGACGATGGGCAGCACCCGGCTCCATGCCTCCGTCGCAGCAGACTCGTCGCCTCCTTACCTGTTGATGAGGAACTTCACTATTCCCATTCCCGTGCGCTGCAGCTTTAACCGCCTCCTGATGAGGGATTATTTGCTGATCTCTGGGGGTCTTCACACTGAGAACTGACTATGCCCCCTGCAGCTGCTCACCTGCTGCCTGCCCGGCACCCTCCTGCATTTAGGGGGTGGTCGGGGGGATGCTGCTGGGGGTTTGGTTGCTACTAGTAACGGGTACCTCTGTGCTGGGCATCTGCAGTTACTTTGTGAGAGGCAGTGAGTGGCGACTCCCCCGCCTGCCTGGACCACCTATACTCCTGCCCGAGAGCTGTGATTGGCTGCTGCATTTACTGATGGGAGATGGAATAAGCCCCTCCGCTGGTGAGAGAGCAGGGGGGACACAGAGGATATTAACCCTGTTTATGCCACAGGGAAGCAACAGGTTGGAGAGACGGGGAGATGCAGATCAGAT
This sequence comes from Dendrobates tinctorius, assembly GCF_039654945.1. NCBI lineage: Eukaryota > Metazoa > Chordata > Amphibia > Anura > Dendrobatidae > Dendrobates > Dendrobates tinctorius. Next base: position 49,682,021 of record NW_027361687.1, read on the forward strand.
AGTGGTGATCCTGACAGTGTCGGAACCAACTCAGGGCCCATCTTTTCAGCTACATGCAAGTCAGACATTTTCCTCAAACATGGATTTATATAACAATGCACTGGGTAGATTGTTAATTGAAAACGATGCCGCCTCTGTCTGTACATAGTGATTCAAGTATATTGCGCCAAGTACTGCTCAGATAAGAGGGTGGTGGCCACTGCTGCACAGGGGCCCTCCTGAGGATTCTCCTGTTCTCCTGTGGGCCAGTCCAAGTGCAGCTGGGGAGTCAGGAACGAGACTGACACTGGGGGTACAGGAAAATGACCTGACTCTCAGGGTACAGGAATATGACACTGACACTCGAGGTACAGGTTAATGACGCTGACACTCGGGGTACAGGATAATGACGCTGAAACTTGTGGTACAGGACAATGACTCTGACATTTGGGGTACAGGATATGGACACTCAGGGTAGAGGATAATGACACAGACACTCGGGGTACAGGATAATGACACTGACACTTGGGGTACAGGATAATGACAGGGTACAGGATAATGACAGACACTCGGGGTACAGGATAATGACACTGACACTCGGGGTACAGGATAGTGACACTGATACTCGGGGTACAGGATAATGACACTGACACTCGGGGTACAGGATAGTGACACTGACACTCGGGGTACAGGATAATGACACTGACACTCGGGGTACAGGATAATGACACTGACACTCGGGGTACAGTATAATGACACTGGCACTCGGGGTACAGGATAATGACACTGACACTCGGGGTACAGGATAGTGACACTGATACTCGGGGTACAGGATAATGACACTGACACTCGGGGTACAGGATAATGACACTGGCACTCGGGGTACAGGATAATGACACTGATACTTGGGGTACAGACTGTAAAGGTATCTTTAGTCTTGTAGGAATGCAAGGAAACAGGACAAGACAGAGGTGTGCGAGTATTATAAGAGACTAGCTGAAGAGCCCGGCGTTGCCTGGGCATAGTAGCCAACTGTGGTTAGTTATAACAAATTATAATGATTATATTGCACATAAAAACATTTCACATCATATATTCAACACTACAGATTTGCAACACAAAAAATTACTAAACGATTACCCAAGTATTTTATTTTCAACTCATTCAAGATTTTTGGTTTTTCCTTTCGGTGCAAAGATGAACAGATTTTTGGCAGTTCCAACTCTTGAACAGACCATGTTAAGCTGACCATGAGAAAAGCATGGAGATTGCAAATTGATCCCAACTACTTTCAAGGACTGTCCCTGAGAATTGTTAATGGACATTGCAAATAGCAGTTGAACTGGAAACTGGAGGCGTTTAAAATCAAAAAACAAATTGGATGGAATGAGTGGAATTCTTGGAATGAAAATGGCCTCTCCTTTGGCACATCCTGTTTCTGAGCTGTGTATCTAACCCAATCCTGTGTGATAATGTCTGCTGAGCTGTGTACCTAATCCTCTCCTGTGTGATACTTTCTGCTGAGCTGTGTATCTAATCCTATCGTGTGTTACTGACTGCTCAGCCATGTATCTAATCCTATCCTGTGTGATACCGTCTGCTGAGCCGTGTATCTAACCCTATCCTGTGTGATACTGACTGCTTAGCTGTGTACCTAAGCCTATCATGTGTTACTGTCTGCTGAGCCGTGTATCTAATACTATTCTGTGTGATACTGTGTGCTGAGCTGTGTATCTAATCCTATCCTGTGTGATACTGTCTGCTGAGCCGTGTATCTATTCCTATCTTGTGTGATACTGACTGCTGAGCTGTGTATCTAATCCTATCCTGTGTGATACTGACTGCTGAGCCATGTGTCTAATCCTCTCCTGTGTGATACTGACTGCTGAGCTGTGTGTCTAATCCTATCCTGTGTGATACTGACTGCTGAGCCATGTATCTAATCCTATCCTGTGTGATACTGGGCTCCCCCTGCAGTCTGTGTCAGAGGGTGGTCTGAGTTGACACGGTAATAAATTGTGTAATTTCCAGCTTTACAGAAGGACGATAACACCATAGAAATAAGAATAATAGGCCAAATTGTTTAGTGAATTGGAACGCGTGGGGTTAAAATTTCGCCTCACAACATACCCTATGACGCTCTCGGGGTCCAGATGTGTGACTGTGCAAAATGTTGTGGCTGTAGCTGCGACGGTGTAGATGCCAATCCCGGACATACACACATACATACATACACTTTTTCCCCATTATGTCCCTAGGGGCAGAATTGTTTGGTGAATTGGAACGCGCGGGGTTAAAATTTCACCTCACAACATAGCCTATGACGCTCTCGGGGTTCAGACGTGTGACTGTGCAAAATTTTGTGGCTGTAGCTGCGACGGTGCAAATGCCAATCCCGGACATACAAACATATACACACACACACATTCAGCTTTATATATTAGACTAGCTGAAGAGCCCGGCATTGCCTGGGCATAGTAACCAACTGTGGTTAGTTATAACAATCTTGTGTGATACTGATTGCTGAGCTGTGTATCTAATCCTATCCTGTGTGATACTGACTGCAGAGCCGTGTATCTAATCCTATTCTGTGTGATACTGTCTGCTGAGCCGTGTGTGTATCTAATACTATTCTGTGCGATACTGTGTGCTGAGCTGTGTATCTAATCCTGCAGCTGCCAATCCCTGACATACACACATACATTCATACAAACATACACACACACATTCAGCTTTATATATTAGACTAGCTAAAGAGCCCGGCGTTGCCTGGGCATAGTAACCAACTGTGGTTAGCTATAGCAAATTATAATGATTATATTGCACATAAAAACATTTCACATCATATATTCAACACTACAGATTTGCAACACAAATTATCTAAACGATTACCCAAGTATTGATAGCATTTTATTTTCAACTCATTCAAGAGCCTTTTGATAAACAACATGTGTATCTGTGTATCTAACCCTATAATGTGTGATGTCTGCTGAGCTGTGTACCTAATCCTCTCCTGTGTGATATTTTCTGCTGAGCTGTGTATCTAATCCTATCGTGTGTTACTGACTGCACAGCCGTGTATCTAATCCTATCCTGTGTGATACTGACTGCTGAGCAGTGTATCTAATCCTATCCTGTGTGATGCCATCTGCTGAGCCGTGTATCTAACCCTATCCTGTGTGATACGGACTGCTGAGCCGTTTACCTAATCCTATCATGTGTGTTACTGACTGCGCAGCCTTGTATCTAATCCTATCCTGTGTGATACTAACTGCTGAGCTGTGTATCTAATCCTATCCTGTGTGATACTGACTGCTGAGCCCTGTATCTAATATTATTCTGTGCGATACTGTGTGCTGAGCTGTGTATCTAATCCTATCCTGTGTGATACTGTCTGCTGAGCCGTGTATCTATTCCTATCCTGTGTGACACTGACTGCTGAGCTGTGTATCTAATCCTATCCTGTGCTGCTGAGCTGTGTATCTAATCCTATCCTGGGTGATACTGACTGCTGAGCCGTGTATCTAATCCTATCCTGTGTGATACTGACTGCTGAGCAGTGTATCTAATCCTATCCTGTGTGATACTGACTGCTGAGCCATGTATCTAATCCTATCCTGTGTGATACTGGGCTCCCCCTGCAGTCTGTGTCAGAGTGTGGTCTGTGTTGGCACGGTAATAAATTGTGTAATTTCCAGCTTTAAAGAAGGACGATAACACCATAGAAATGATAAGAATAATAGGCCAAATTGGTGAATTGGAACGCGTGGGGTTAAAATTTCGCCTCACAACATAGCCTATGAAGCTCTCGGGGTCCAGATGTGTGACTGTGCAAAATGTTGTGGCTGTAGCTGCGACGGTGTAGATGCCAATCCCGGACATACACACATACATACATACACTTTTTCCCCCATTATGTACCTAGGGGCAAAATGCTTTGGTGAATTGGAATGCGCGGGGTTAAAATTTCGCCTCACAACATAGCCTATGACGCTCTCGGGGTTCAGACGTGTGACTGTGCAAAATTTTGTGGCTGTAGCTGCGACGGTGCAGCTGCCAATCCCTGACATACACACATACATTCATACAAACAAACACACACACATTCAGCTTTATATATTAGACTAGCTGAAGATCCCGGCGTTGCCTGGGCATAGTAACCAACTGTGGTTAGCTATAACAAATTATAATGATTATATTGCACATAAAAACATTTCACATCATATATTCAACACTACAGATTTGCAACACAAATTATCTAAACGATTACCCAAGTATTGATAGCATTTTATTTTCAACTCATTCAAGAGCCTTTTGATAAACAACATGTGTATCTGTGTATCTAACCCTATAATGTGTGATGTCTGCTGAGCTGTGTACCTAATCCTCTCCTGTGTGATATTTTCTGCTGAGCTGTGTATCTAATCCTATCGTGTGTTACTGACTGCACAGCCGTGTATCTAATCCTATCCTGTGTGATACTGACTGCTGAGCAGTGTATCTAATCCTATCCTGTGTGATGCCATCTGCTGAGCCGTGTATCTAACCCTATCCTGTGTGATACGGACTGCTGAGCCGTGTACCTAATCCTATCATGTGTGTTACTGACTGCGCAGCCTTGTATCTAATCCTATCCTGTGTGATACTGACTGCTGAGCTGTGTATCTAATCCTATCCTGTGTGATACTGACTGCAGAGCCGTGTATCTAATACTATTCTGTGCGATACTGTGTGCTGAGCTGTGTATCTAATCCTATCCTGTGTGATACTGACTGCTGAGCTGTGTATCTAATCCTATCCTGTGTGATACTGACTGCTGAGCAGTGTATCTAATCCTATCCTGTGTGATACTGTCTGCTAAGTCGTGTATCTATTCCTATCCTGTGTGATACTGACTGCTGAGCTGTGTATCTAATCCTATCCTGTGTGATACTGTCTGCTGAGCTGTGTATCTAATCCTATCCTGTGTGATACTGACTGCTGAGCCGTGTATCTTATCCTATCCTGTGTGATACTGACTGCTGAGCCGTGTATCTAATCCTATCCTGTGTGATACTGTCTGCTGAGCCGTGTATCTAATCCTCTCCTGTGTGATACTGACTGCTGAGCTGTGTATCTAATCCTATCCTGTGTGATACTGACTGCTGAGTTGTGTATCTAACCCTATCCTGTGTGTTACTGACTGCTGAGCCGTGTTCCTTATCCTATCCTAAAAACCAGGGGAAGAGTCTTGAGGAGATCATTTGCATATTCCCAGTGCCTTCTGGGATAAGTGAAGAGTCTCCGCGAGCTCAACGATCACTGGGTTTTGGCTGTTGCAGCTGAATTTTGGCTCATCTTTCATCGTTTTTAAGAAATCTCAATATGGAAGAGGCCAGGAGCCATTTGGTGAGCTGTATTTCTTGCTACATGTTCACAGACTTACCAGTGGAAAAGCCAAACTTCACATGCCACAAATGCAAGCTTGTGTCCCTGTTGGAGGAAAAGTTGCAATATCTCGAAGAGAGGTTAGCTACATTGAAGATCATTAACCCCTTCACCCCCAAGGGTGGTTTGCACGTTCATGACCGGGCCAATTTTTACAATTCTGACCACTGTACCTTTATGAGGTCATAACTCTGGAACGCTTCCATGGATCCCGGTGATTCTGACATTGTTTTCTCGTGACATATTGTACTTCATGTTAGTGGTAAAATTTCATTCAAATAACTTGCGTTTATTTGTGAGAAAAACGGAAATTTGGCGAAAATTTTGAAAATGTCGCAATTTTCCAACTTTGAATTTTTATGCCCTTAAATCACAGAGATACGGCACCCAAAAAACTTGATAACTAACATTTCCCACATGTTTACTTTACATCAGCACAATTTTGGAACCAAAATTTTTTTTTGTTAGGAAGTTATAAGGGTTAAAAGTTGACCAGCGATTTCTCATTTTTACAACACCATTTTATTTTTAGGACCACATCACATTTGAAGCCACTTTGAGGGGTCTATATGATAGAAAATACCCAAAAGTGACACCATTCTAAAAACTGCACCCCTTAAGGTGGTGCTCAAAACCACATTCAAGAAGTTTATTAACCCTTTAGGTGCGTCACAGGAATTTTTTTGAATATTTAAAAAAAAATGAACATCTAACTTTTTTTCATAAAAAAAATACTTCAGGTTCAATTTTTTTTATTTTACCAAGGGTAACAGGAGAAATTGGACTGCAAAAGTTATTGTGCAATTTGTCCTGAGTACGCAGATACCTGATATGTGGGGGGGAACCACTGTTTCGGTGCATGGCAGAGCTCAGAATGGAAGGAGCGCCGTTTGACTTTTTCAATGCAAAATTGGCTGGAATTCAGATTGGACGCCATGTCACGTTTGGAGAGTCCCTGATGTACCTAAACAGTGGAAACCACCTACAAGTGACCCCATTTTGGAAACTAGACCCCCCAAGGAACTTATCTAGATGTGTGGTGAGAACTTTGAACCCACAAGGGCTTTACAGAAGTTTATAACGTACAGTGGTACAATTAAAAAATCATATTTTTTCCACAAAAATGATCTTTTCACCCTAATTTTTATTTTCCCAAGGGTAACAGGACCCTAAAAGTTATTGTGCAATTTGTCCTGAGTACGCTGATACCCCACATGTGGGGGTAAACCACTATTTGGGCGCATGGCAGAGCTCGGAAGGGAAGCAGCGCCATTTGACGTTTTTGGCTGGAATTGAGATCGGACACCATGTCGCGTTTGGAAAACCCCTGATGTACCAAAACAGTGGAAACCCCCCACAAATGACACCATTTTGGAAACTAGACCCCCTAAGGAACTTATCTAGATGTGTGGTGAGAACTTTGAACCCCCATGGGCTTCACAGAAGTTTATAACGTACAGTGGTACAATTAAAAAATCATATTTTTTCCACAAAAATGATCTTTTCACCCTCAATTCTTATTTTTCCAAGGGTAACAGGACCGTAAAAGTTATTGTGCAATTTGTCCTGAGTACGCTGATACCCCACATGTGGGGGTAAACCACTATTTGGGCGCATGGCAGAGCTCGGAAGGGAAGCAGCGCCATTTGACGTTTTTGGCTGGAATTGAGATCGGACACCATGTCGCGTTTGGAAAACTCCTGATGTACCAAAACAGTGGAAACCCCCCACAAATGACACCATTTTGGAAACTAGACCCCCTAAGGAACTTATCTAGATGTGTGGTGAGCACTTTGACCCCCCCAGTGCTTCACAGAAGTTTATAATGCCCGGGCGTGAAAATAAAAAATTCGTATTTTTTCCACAAACATGATCTTTTAGTCACCATTTTTTTATTTTCCCAAGGGTACCAGGAGAAATTGGACCCCAAAAGTTGTTGTCCAATTTGTCCTGAGTATGCTGAAACCCCATATGTTGGAGAAAACTACTGTATGGGCACACGTCGGGGATCGGAAGGGAAGTAGTGACGTTTTGGAATGCAGACTTTGATGGAATTGTCTGCGGGTGTCATGTTGCCTTTGGAGAGCTCCTAATGTACCTAAACAGTGGAAACCCCCCACAAATGACACCATTTTGTAAACTAGACCCCCCAAGGAACTTATCTAGATGTGTGGTGAGCACTTTGAACCCCCCCAGTGCTTCACAGAAGTTTATAACGCCCAGGCGTGAAAATAAAAAATTCGGATTTTTTCCACAAACATGATCTTTTAGTCACCATTTTTTATTTTCCCAAGGGTACCAGGAGAAATTGGACCCCAAAAGTTGTTGTCCAATTTGTCCTGAGTATGCTGATACCCCATATGTGGGAGAAAACTACTGTATGGGCACACGTCGGGGCTCGGAAGGGAAGTAGTGACGTTTTGGAATGCAGACTTTGATGGAATGGTCTGCGGGTGTCATGTTGCCTTTGGAGAGCCCCTAATGTACTTAAACAGTGGAAACCCCACACAAATGACCCCATTTTGAAAACTAGACCCACTAAGAAACTTATCTAGATGTGAGGTGAGCACTTTGAACCCCCAAGGGCTTCACAGAAGTTTATAATGCCAGGGCATGAAAATAAAAAAATCGTATTTTTTCCAGAAACATGATCAATTAGTCCCCAATTTTTTCATTTTCCCAAGGGTAACAGGAGAAATTGGACCCCCAAAAGTTGTTGTCCAATTTGGCCTGAGTACGCTGACACCCCATATGTGGGAGAAAACTACTGTATGGACACACGTCGGGGCTCGGAAGGGAAGCAGTGACGTTTTGGAATGCAGACTTTGATGGAATGGTCTGCGGTGTCATGTGCGTTTGGAGAGCCCCTGAAGTACCTAAACTATTGAAACTCCCCACAAGTGACCCCATTTTGGACACTAGACCCCCCACGGAACTTATCTAGATGTGTGGTGAGCACTTTGAACCCCCAAGTGCTTCACAGAAGTTTATAACACTCGGACGTGAAAATAAAAAAATCATTTTTTTCCACAAAAATGATATTTTTGCCCCCAATTTTTTATTTTCCCAAGGGTACCAGGAGAAATTGGACCCCAAAAGTTGTTGTCCAATTTGTCCTGAGTATGCTGATACCCCATATGTGGGAGAAAACTACTGTATGGGCACACGTCGGGGCTCGAAAGGGAAGTAGTGACGTTTTGGAATGCAGACTTTGATGGAATGGTCTGCGGGTGTCATGTTGCCTTTGGAGAGCCCCTAATGTACCTAAACAGTGGAAACCCCACACAAATGACCCCATTTTGAAAACTAGACCCACTAAGAAACTTATCTAGATGTGAGGTGAGCACTTTGAACCCCCAAGGGCTTCACAGAAGTTTATAATGCCAGGGCATGAAAATAAAAAAATCGTATTTTTTCCAGAAACATGATCAATTAGTCCCCAATTTTTTCATTTTCCCAAGGGTAACAGGAGAAATTGGACCCCCAAAAGTTGTTGTCCAATTTGGCCTGAGTACGCTGACACCCCATATGTGGGAGAAAACTACTGTATGGACACACGTCGGGGCTCGGAAGGGAAGCAGTGACGTTTTGGAATGCAGACTTTGATGGAATGGTCTGCGGGTGTCATGTGCGTTTGGAGAGCCCCTGATGTACCTAAACTGTTGAAACTCCCCACAAGTGACCCCATTTTGGACACTAGACCCCCCACGGAACTTATCTAGATGTGTGGTGAGCACTTTGAACCCCCAAGTGCTTCACAGAAGTTTATAACACTCGGACGTGAAAATAAAAAAATCATTTTTTTCCACAAAAATGATATTTTTGCCCCCAATTTTTTATTTTCCTAAGGGTAACAGGAGAAATTGGACCCCAAAAATTGTTTTGCAATTTGTCCTGAGTAGGCTGATACCCTACATGTGGGGGTAAAACACTGTTTGGGCGCATGGCAGAGCTTGGAAGGGAAGGAGCACCATTTCACTTTTTCAACTCAGAATTGGCTGGAATTGAGATCAGACGCCATGTTGCATTTGGAGAGCCCCTGATGTGCCCAAACAGTGGAAACCCCCCAATTATAACTCCAACCCTAACCCCAACACACCCCTAACCCTAATCTGAGCCCTAACCCTAGCCCTAACCCTAGCCCTAACCCTAGCCCTAGCCCTAACCCTAGCCCTAACCCTAGCCCTAACCCTAACCCTAACCGGAAAATGGAGATAAATACTTTTTTTTTAATTTTATTATTTTTCCCTAACTAAGGGGGTGATATCGGGGGGTTTGATTTACTATTTATGGCGGTTTTTATGTTTGGCGGCTGTCGCACGCTAAAAGACGCTTTTTATTGTAAAAATAGTTTTTGCATCACCACATATTGAGAGCTATAATTTTTCCGTATTTTGACCCACCGAGTCATGTGAGGTCTTACTTTTTGCGGGACAAGTTGAATTTTTTATTGGTACCATTTTCGGGCACGTGACATTTTTTGATCGCTTTTTATTCCTATTTTTGGGACGCAGAATGAACAAAAACCAGCGTTTCATGAATTTCTTTTGGGGGGGTGCGTTTACACCGTTCCGCGTGCGGTAAAATTGATAAAGCGGTTTTATTCTTTGGGTCAGTACGGTTACAGTGATACCTCAATTTAGGTCTTTTTTTGTGTTTTTGTCGGTTTTATGCAATGAAAACTATTTTATATAAAAAATAATTATTTTTGCATCGCTTTATTCTGCGAGCTATAACTTTTTTATTTTTTCGCTGATGATGCTGTGTGGTGGCTCGTTTTTTGCGGGACAAGATGACGTTTTCAGCGGTACCATGGATATTTATATGCGTCTTTTTGATCGCGCGTTATTACATTTTTTGTTTGGCGGTATGATAATAAATCATTATTTTTTGCTTCGTTTTTTATTTTTATTTTTTAAGGGGTTCGCTAAAGGGGTTAACTAATGGGACAGTTTTATAGGGCGGATCATTACGGACGCGGCGATACCTAATATGTGTACGTTTATTGTTTTTTTTTTTATTATTTCCAAAAAATGGATTTATTGGGGGAATATTTTTTTTTCTAATTTATTTGGCGATTTTTTTTTAATTATTTTAACACTTTTTTTTATTTTTTTTTTACTTTATTAAATAGTCCCAGGTGGGACATCACTGTCCTGTGACAGATCGCTGATCTGTCACATCACAGATCACTGTGACAGATCAGCGATCTGACACAGGCACTGCAGAAGGCTTCCTCATGCCTGCGCTTTGCAGGCACTGAGGAAGCCAGCTTCCTCAGGCCCCCGTCGCCATCTTGGATTCGGGGCCTGGAGGAAAGGAGCCCCCCGCAGCAGTGCTGCACATTGCGCTGCCGTGGGGGGCTCAGGGAAGCACGGAGGGAGCCCCCTCCCTGCCGATGCTTCCCTTTAACCCCCGGTACACCGCGATCATGTTTGATCGCGGTGTGCAAGGGGTTAACGTGTCGGGGGCGGTCCGTGACCGCCCCTGACACATTGTGCCCGGTGTCAGCTGTGATAATCAGCTGACACCCGGCCGCGATCAGCGGCGCTCACCATGTGGGCGCCGCTGATCGCGCCGACGTACTATCCCGTCCATGGACATAGGGGCCCAGGGCACATGGACGGGATAGTACGTCAGATGGCAGAAAGGGGTTAAGGAAGGTGAAGAGTTCTTGGACAGAGCAGAATTATCTCTTCATGTTACAAAAAGAGAAGAAATTCGAAGTGCACCTGAAGAAACAGAGGAATGGAGACATGTGACCCAGAGAAGCAGGAGGCAGTCAGCACCCATACTTCTCAGGAACCAGTACCAGGCTCTCACGCAGGAAAACGATGAAGAAATACATCAGGATAAGACTTTGCCAACAAACAGCAACCTTGTATGCCTTCAAAGTCCTCCTGGATGGAGAAAGAAAAATGTTGTGAAGAAGAAACGGAGAGTGGTGGTCATGGGGGATTCCCTGTTGAGAGGAACAGAGGCCGCTATCTGCAGACCGGATATAACTTCAAGAGAAATGTGCTGTCTTCCAGGTGCAAAAATTAAAGATGTGTCTGACAGGATATCAGGACTCTTCAGACCTACAGATGACTACCCATTCCTGCTACTACATGTGGGGACAAATGACACTGCAAGAAATGACCTGGAAACCATCTGCAGAGACTTTGAAGACTTAGGCAAGAAAGTGAAAGAACTGGGAGCGCAGGTGGTCTTCTCTTCCATCCTCCCAGTGGATGGCCATGGAACAAGGAGGTGGAATAAGATTCTGCAGGTGAACAACTGTCAGCAACGATTTGGATTTATGGATCACGGAGTGAATTACTTTTACGATGGACTACTTGCTAGAGATGGGGTGCACCTTACAAAGACTGGAAAACATGTATTTGGAAGTCGCCTTGCTACACTTGTAAGGAGAGCTTTAAAGTAGAACAACATGGGAAGGGAAGCCAAAGACCAGAAAAAGCCATACACCTGACAAATGCTATTGAGAAGTCTGCTATTAGAAGTGGAAAGGAAGAACAAAGACAAAAGAATCTAATTAATAAAAAAATTGGAGAAAGAGAAATCAATCACAAACTAAAATGTTTCTATACTAATGCACAAAGCATGGGCAACAAACAAGGAGAATTGGAACTACTAACACAGGAAAAGAAATATGATGTCATTGGAATCACTGAAACTTGGTGGGACAATACACATGATTGGAATACAAGACTAGAAGGATACAACTTATTTGCAAGAAACAGACTTGATAAACGAGGAGGAGGTGTCGCGTTGTATGTTAGAAACGCGTATATCTGCACAGAGATTGAAGCTTCAGAGACTGGGAGTTCTGTGGAAACTGTTTTGGTAAGAATACAAGGAAAGAACAATGGAAAGGACACCATTGTAGGCATTTACTACAGGCCGCCTGTGCAAGCTGAAGATATGGATGAACTCTTTATGCATCAAATGGCCAAGTTCTCCAAAAACTATGACATAGTTGTCATGGGAGATTTCAACTATCCAGACATTTGTTGGGAATCTCTCTCAGGCAAAACTAACAGGTCAAGGAAATTCTTATCCTCTCTTGCTGACAACTTTATCTTCCAAAAGGTAGGGGAGAAAACAAGGAACTGCTACCTTGGATCTAATCCTTATAAACAGGGAGGAAATGTTTGAGGAGGTAAAAGTGGCTGGGACCCTAGGAGGTAGCGACCACGCTATTTTAGAATTTTGGATAACTAGAGGAAGAAGACCTGTGAAGACTCAGACGTCAAGGTTAGATTTCAGAAAGGCAGATTTTAAGGGATTCAGAAAGAGAATTGGAGGGATCCAATGGCTGGATATCCTTAAGGACAAAAATGTCCAGGAAGGATGGGAAATCTTGAAAAATGAAATTCTCACAGCACAATTGTTAACAATTCCGAAAAGAGGGAAGAATAGGAAGCATTTAAGGAAACCAGGATGGATGAACACAGAACTTAAGCACATGCTAAAAAGGAAGAAAAAAATGTTTATAAAATGGAAAGAGGGAGGCATATCTAAAGAAGAATATAATGCTGTCTGCAGAACCTGCAGGGCACAAATCAGATTACTAAAGCTGAAAATGAATTGAGGCTTGCAAGAGATGTCAAAAGCAATAATAAAGGATTTTGGGGATATGTCAAAAGTAAAAGAAAAGTCAAAGATGCTATAGGATTTTTACAGGATGAAAATGATGAAATGGTAAGACAGGATGTTGAGAAGGCCGAACTTTTAAATTCCTATTTTGCATCTGTTTTCTCTCAGAAAGGAAATGTAACATCAACTGTTCTTCACTGTCCTATTAAGGGAATAGAAGAATCCAGGATATCTATAAACAGAAAGATAGTGAGGAAACACTTAGCTAACCTAAATGAATTCAAGTCTCCAGGTCCAGATGAATTACACCCCAGAGTACTGAAGGAGATAGCAGAAGAAATTTTTGAACCCCTCTCCATAATCTTTGAAAATTCTTGGAGAACAGGAGAAGTCCCAGAAGACTGGAGAAGAGCAAATATTGTTCCTATCTTCAAAAAGGGGAAGAAGGTGGACCCAGGCAACTATAGGCCGGTGAGTCTGACTTCTATACCAGGAAAGATCTTTGAACAAATTATTAAACAACATGTATGTCAGTACCTGGATAAGAATGAAGTGATTAAACTGAGTCAGCATGGGTTTGTAACTAATAAGTCATGTCAGACTAACTTAATTTCCTTCTATGACGGAATCACTGATTGGGTGGATCAAGGAAATGCTGTAGATATAGTATATCTTGACTTCAGCAAAGCATTTGACAAAGTATCTCATACAATCCTTATTGAAAAAATGACTAAGTATGGCATGGACAAGGCAACTGTTAGGTGGATTCATAACTGGCTTAGTGATCGGACCCAAAGAGTGGTCGTAAATGGCTGCACATCCAGTTGGAAGAATGTCTCAAGTGGGGTACCACAGGGCTCTGTCCTGGGCCCTGTATTGTTCAACATCTTTATCAATGATTTAGATGAAGGAATTGAGGGTAAACTGATTAAATTTGCTGATGACACAAAGCTAGGAGGGATAGCTAATACTAGAGAAGATGAGAGAGGATTCAAAAAGATATCAATAAACTGGAGAAGTGGGCAGCAACTAACAGAATGGTTTTTAACAGGGAAAAATGCAAAGTACTACATCTGGGCAATAAAAATGAAAAAGCATATACAGAATGGGAGGAATAGGGCTAAGCAACAGCACATGTGAAAAAGACTTGGGTATACTAATAGATCACAGACTGAATATGAGTCAACAGTGTGATGCAGCAGCAAAAAAGGCAAATGCAATTCTAGGATGTATTAACAGAAGCATACAGTCTAGATAACGTGAAGTCATTATTTCCCTCTACTCCTCTTTGGTCAGACCTCATCTGGAATATTGTGTCCAGTTTTGTGCACCACATTTTAAAAAAGACATCAACAAACTGGAGCAAGTTCAGAAAAGAGCGACCAGAATGGTGACTGGTTTGCAAACCCTGTCTTATGAGGAAAGGTTGCAGGATTTGGGAATGTTTAGTTTGCAAAAGAGAAGACTGAGAAGAGACTTAATAGCTGTCTACAAATATCTAAAGGGCTGTCACATTGTAGAAGGATCAACTTTATTCTCATTTGCACAAGGAAAGACTAGAAGCAATGGGATGAAACTGAATGGGAGGAGACACAGATTAGATATTAGAAAAAACTTTTTGACAGTTAGAGTGATCAATGAGTGGAACAAGCTGCCACGAGAAGTGGTGAGTTCTCCTTCAATGGAAGTCTTCAAACAGAGGCTGGACAGACATCTGACTGGGATGATTTAGCGAATCCTGCTTTGAGCAGGGGGTTGGACCAGATGGCCCAGGAGGTCTCTTCCAACTCTACGATTCTATGATTCTATCATGTGTGTTACTGACTGCTCAGCCGTGAACCTAATCCAATCATGTGTGTTACTGACTGCTCAGCCGTGTATCTAATACTATCCTGTGTGATACTGACTGCTGAGCCGTGTATCTAATCCTATCCTGTGTGATACTCACTGCTGAGCCGTGTATCTAATACTATTCTGTGTGATACTGTCTGATGAGTCGTGTATCTAATAATATTCTGTGTGATACTGTGTGCTGAGCCGTGTATCTAACCCTATCCTGTGTGTTACTGACTGCTGAGCCGTGTATCTAACCCTATCCTGTGTGTTACTGACTGCTGAGCTGTGTTCCTTATCCTATCATGTGTGTTACTGACTGCTCAGCCGTGTATCTAATACTATTCTGTGTGATACTGACTG
Source organism: Dendrobates tinctorius (assembly GCF_039654945.1). Lineage (NCBI taxonomy): Eukaryota > Metazoa > Chordata > Amphibia > Anura > Dendrobatidae > Dendrobates > Dendrobates tinctorius. The sequence continues at coordinate 49,697,225 of NW_027361687.1, forward strand.
CTGAGCCGTGTATCTAATCCTATCCTGTGTGATACTGACTGCTGAGCCGTGTATCTAATCCTATCCTGTGTGATACTGGGCTCCCCCTGCAGTCTGTGTCAGAGGGTGGTCTGTGTTGGCACGGTAATAAATTTTGTTATTTCCAGCTTTACAGAAGGACGATAACACCATAGAAATGATAAGAATATTAGGCAAAATTGTATGGTGAATTGGAATGCGTGGGCTTAAAATTTCGCCTCACAACATAGCCTATGACGCTCTCAGGGTCCAGACGTGTTACTGCAAAATTTTGTGGCTGTAGCTGCGACGGTGCAGATGCCAATCCCGGACATACACACACATATACACACACACATTGAGCTTTATATACTAGATGTGTATGGGACGGAGAGGTACAAACATAAGAGATTTGTACAGGACAGAGATATGCTGTATAAGAGACGTGTACAGGAAGGAGTTATGCAAGTATAAAAGACGTGTACAGGACGGAGACATGCGGGTATAAGAGATGTGTACAGTAAGGAGACATGTGGGTATAAGGGACGTGTACAGGAAGGAGACGTGAGTATAAGAGACGTGTACAGGACGGGGACGTGAGAGAATAAGAGACGTGCACAGGATGGAGACGCGAGTATAAGAGACGTGTACAGGACGGGGACGTGAGAGAATAAGAGACGTGCACAGGATGGAGACGCGAGTATAAGAGACGTGTACAGGACGGGGACGTGAGAGTATAAGAGACGTGTACAGGACGGGGACGTGAGAGAATAAGAGACGTGCACAGGATGGAGACGCGAGTATAAGAGACGTGTACAGGACGGGGACGTGAGAGTATAAGAGACGTGTACAGGACGGGGACGTGAGAGAATAAGAGACGTGTACATGGCAGAGACGTTCGAGTATAAGAGATGTGTACAGGACAGAAACGTGAGAGTAAGATGTATACAGGATGGAAATGTGCATGAATAAGGGACGTGTACTGACGAAGATATGTGAGAATAAGAGACGTGTAAAGAATGGAGATGTGCGTGAAAAAGAGGTATGTACAGGACAGAGATGTGCGAGAATAAGAAATGTGTACAGGATGGAGACGTGCGAGTATAAGAGACATGTACAGGACAGAGATGTGTGAGAATAAGACGTGTACAGGATGGAGACGTGCAAGTATACATGTCCTCTGTTGGCTTGTGGAATTATTTTTGTCTTGTTCTTTCTGCAGAAACGTGCGTCTGTCCACGCTGATGAGTTTTGTGATGGAGTGACCCAAGCTGCTTCCATCTAGGGGGTCACCATTTCTTAGTCAGGGTTGGGTCTTAAGGTTGTATCATAGCTCCCAACTTTCAGAGGGAAAGAGGGACAAAAGCTGTAACGTGCGCAGCGCGTCACAGCAAATTGTAGGCCACACCCTCTGACCACACCCAGTTCAGTCACACCCGTGTCCACGCCCCAACCACACCCATTTAGCACGGCAGATCACGCTGACCGGTACTGAGGGCACAGTGGCTGGCATTACGGGCACAGGTGCTGGCATTATGGGCGCAGTGGCTGGTGCTGTTGGCACATTGACTGGTACTGAGGAAAAGAAAGAACAGAGAGAGAAAGAGGGAAAGAAGAAACAGAGAAAGAAAGAGGAGGCAGAAAAAAAGAACAGATAGAGAGAAAAAGAAAGAAAGAACAGAGAGAAAGAACAGAGAGAGAAAGAAAAAGATTACAGAGAGAAAGAAGGAGGGGAAAGAAAGAGAAAGAAGAAAAAGAAAGAGGGGAAAGAAAGAACAGAGAGAGAAAGAAAGAAAAAAAAGAAAGAGAATGAACAGAGAAAGAAAGATGGGACAGAAAAAAGAACAGAGAGAAAAAAGAAAGAGGTGAAGAAAAGAACAAAGAGGGAGAAAGAAAGAGGGGAAAGAAAGAGCAGAGAGAGAAAGAAAGAACATAGAGAAAGAAAGAGGGGACAGAAAAAAAGAACAGAGAGAGAGAAAAAAAGAAAGAGAGGAAGAAAGAACAAAGAGGGAGAGAGAAAGAAAAACCAGTGAGAGAGAGAATTAAAGAGGGGAAAGAAAGAACAGAGAGATAGAAAGAAAGATGGGAAAGAAAGAACAGAGAGAGAAAGAAAGAGGGGAAAGACAGAGAACAGAGAAAGAAAGAAACAAACAGAGAGAGAAAGAAAGAACAGAGAGAAAGAAAGGGGACGAAAAAAAGAACAGAGAGAGAAAAAATAGGGGAAGAAAGATCAGAGAGGGAGAGAGAAAGAAAGAGGGGAAAGAAAGAACAGAGAGAGAGAAAGAAAGAGAACAGAGAGAAAGAAAGAAAGAGGGGACAGAAAAAAAGAACAGAAAGAGAAAAAAGAGGGGAAAGAAAGAAAAAAGGGAGAAAGAGAAAGAAGGAAGAACAGAGAGAAAGAATTATAGAAAGGGGGGAAGAAAGAACAGAGAGAAAGAGGGGAAAGAAAGAGAACAGAAAAAGAAACAAAGAAACAAGCAGAGAAAGAAAGAACAGAGAGAAAGAAAGAGGGGACAGAAAAAAGAACATAGAGAGAAAAAAGAGGGGAAAGAAAGAAAAAAGAGGGAGAGAGAAAGAAGGAAAGAACAGAGAGAAAGAATTAAAGAAAGGGAGGAAAGAAAGAACAGAGAGAGAGAAAGAAAGATGGGAAAGAAAGAACAGAGAGAAAGAGGGGAAAGAAAGAGAACAGAGAAGGAAAGAAACAAACAAACAGAGAAAGAAAAATCAGAGAGAAAGAGGGGACAGACAAAAGAGAGTAAAAAGAAATAGGGGAAAGAAAGAACTTAGAGGGAGAGAGAAAGAAAGAGGGGAAAGAAAGAACAGAGAGAGAAAGAAAGAACAGAGAAAGAAAGGGGACAGATAAAAAGAACAGAGAGAGAAAGAAAGAGGGGAAAGAAAGAACAGAGAGAAAGAAAGAAGAAAGAAAGAAAAAGAACAGAGAGAAAGAAAGAGTGGACAGAAAAAAAGAACAGAGAGAAAAAAAGAAAGAGGGGAAAGAAAGTACAGAGAGGGAGAAAGAAAGAGGGGAGAGAAATAAAGAACAGAGAGAGAAAGAAAGAGGGGAAAGAAAGAAAGAACAGAGAGAGAAAGAAAGGAAAGAAAGAAGAGAGAAAGAAAGAGGGAAAGAAAGAAAGAACAGAGAGAACAGAGAAAGAAAGAACAGAGCGTGAGAAAGAAAGGGGAAGAGAACAGAGAGAAAGAAAGAACAGAGAGAGAGAAAGGAAGAACAGAGAGAGAGAGCCAAAGAACAGAGAAAGAAAGATTAGAGAGAAAGAAAGCGGGGAAAGAAAGAAAGAACTGAGCGAAAGAAATAGAGAGAGAAAGGAAGAGGGGAAAGAAAGAAGACAGAGAGAGAAAGAAACAGAGAAAGAAATAAAGATTCTATAAAGATACTATAGCAGCCCGGCTCCCAATTTAGTGCCCACCTGAGCCTCCCTTGTGCAGGACTAGAGATGAGTGACTTTGCCTTTTTTAGGGTCGAGTCGGGTTTTATGAAACCCGACTTTCTCAAAAGTCGAGTCGAACGAAATCGGCCGACTATCGTGAAAAGTCGAAGGTCCGACTGAAACACGAAACCCATTGCAAGTCAATGGGGATGCAAAGTCGGCGGGGAGTGGAGGACACTAAACACACCTACATGCCGGACCGCTTTTTTAAAGTGCACGAAAATTCTCTCTCTCACCCTGAATGCTGCACGTCATCTCATTGCCCAGTGTACGTCCTTGTTCATTGGCTGAAAAAAAGTCACGGGCAAGCATTCTGTGAAATCCGGCTTTCGCTCAACTCTATGCAGGACATATCATGATCTGCTCACATGGCCGGCATTTCCGATTTCGAGGCAATCCCGCTGTCCGTGCTGCCGGAGGACACGGTGATGGATATGAAGCATTCCCTGAAGGGTCTCCATGGTTCCGTCATAATCTCCTCTTGAAATTACCTAATTTCCGGTCAGCTTCCAGCACGTCACTTCTGGTGGAATGTCACGTGCGAATTTTAAAGTGCTCCTCGGGGCTCCGCCGTGTACTCCTGTGTCCGCGGGAAAAGTAACCTCCCGGCCGGGGCAGACTCAAAATCGGGACTGTCCTGCTGGATTCAGGATGGTTGGGAGGTATGAATGCTCCCCACCATACAACTTGTGCAAGCATGGCTCCGTACACCTCGCGCCAACACATGGCTCCACTCCGTAAACCTCGTACACATGCGACCCTGCTCCGTACACCTTGTACACACGTAGCCACACTCTGTACACCTTGTACACACATGGCTCCACTCCATAAACCTTGTACACAAGCGGCTTTGCTCCATACACCTCATACACACGTGGTTCCGCTCCGTACACCTCGTACACAACGACTCCGCTCCACTCCGTAAACCCCGTACACACCCGGCTCCGCTCCGTACTCCCCGTACATACACGGCTCCACTCCGTACACCACATGCACGACTCTGCTCAGCTCCGTAAACACACGGCTCAGCTCCGTACATTTTGTACACAGTGCTCCGTTCCGTACATCTTGTACACACATGGCTCGGCTCCATACAACTCGTACACACACAGCTCCGCTCCGTACACCTCATACACACACGGCTCTGCTCCGTACACCTCATACACACACGGCTCCACTCCGTACACCTCTCCGCTCCGTACACCTCGTAAACACGCGGCTCCGCTCCGTACACATCTCTGCTCCATACACACGTGGCTCCACTCTGTACACCTCGTACACACGTGTCTCCACTCCGTGCACCCACGGATTCCACTCCGTACACCTCGTACACAGGTTGCTCCGCTCCGTACACCTCGTACACATGTGGTTCCGCTCCGTACACCTCGTACACACGCGGCTCCGCTCCATACACCTCGTACACATGCGGCTCCACTCCGTACACAAGCGGCTCCGCTCCGTACACCTCGTACACACATGGCTCCGCTCCGTACACCTCGCACACACTCGGCTCTGCTCCGTACACCTTGTACACACGAAGTTCTGCTCAGTACACCTTGTACACACACAGCTCCGCCTCGTACACCTCACACACACTCGGCTCCGCTCCGTACACCTTGTACACGGACGGCTCTGGTACATCCACACTGTAAACCCTTCCTGACCCCACACATAAACTTCCCTTATCCAGCATCATGACAACGAGCACAGCAGAGTCCTGCATAATAATAATAATCTTTATTTTTATAGCGCCAACATATTCCGCAGAGCTTTACCGTTTAACAGTTTCAAAACACAAGTCCTAAGTAACAACGTTAACAATACAATAATTAA